>NC_136483.1:176267071-176367071 GCF_053919585.1 Euprymna scolopes
CATACGCGAGTGACGTTGTTAACGATACGAACTGTATTCTTGTGTTATCTAGTTTTAATTCGGTTCGTCCCATACAGAGAAACTCACACTTCATCTTTTTTGTTTTTTGGAGACGAGGGTAATCAATAATCTAACACCTGTCTACAGTGTACGAGACCAATTTCTGTTAAAGTCTACACAAAATTCAATTGTTCGATCTCCAAAATCTGTGGTAACAGATACTTAAAAATTGTATTACGATGATCTCTCAAATAAATACGAAATAAAAATAAAGTCTTAAAGATTGGATGTATACATTTTATAATTAAATGTTAGCAAATGTATTGTTTACAGATAATTTATTTCTTTTGCAATAAAATGACGCTATTTTATTTCGTTGAGTCATTAATAGTTCCAAATTGAATCGTATCCCTATAATTTTTTTAACCGATTGAGGAACATGTAATTGAAAAGGGAAAAAGACAACAACAACAAAAAACAGACAAAAGATAAGGAAACAAAGAACATCTATTTTGGAAGAGAGTAACAGGCCGATATTTGAAAGTTATCTTCCCGATCTACTACACGATTAAGGGAAATAATCAGACTTAGACGAGACCGGGTGAACTTATTGCAGAATTGATATATATCTCAGATTATTTTTCTTGCGTGTTGTTAAATGTTGTTCGAGTTTTCATTGTTTGGTTAAATGGTTATTTTTATCTAAAAGGGTCAGCACACTAAGTTGACCTCTGACAGCGTATAAAGTAGAAGTGTTCATCCTGAAAATAATACCATACTTCTTTATTATTTGTGTAACTATTTTTTTCAGTAAAACACGGTTAAAACTTAGCATGATCTTGTATTCGTATAAGAATCTGTGTGCCGTTATTATTATTATATAGATAGCGTAGTGTTAAAATTTTCGTTACCGAGAATATATAATAAAAATAACGATAGCTAGCGGGCATACTATTTATGGCGATGTACTGGAATTATTGAGTAATGATCTTTCATAGAATTTAGAGAGAAAACATTAAGCTATTGATCTCAGGAGCTAATCAACCTTATGGGATATGCTTTCTGACTAGTATTCATAAAGGCCAGGTTATATGTAGGAGGAGAACAAACAGCATAGGGAATATCCACAAGCTTGTAGGTCATTGAAAATCAAGTTGGTAAAGATTACTTGACTTAGGAATCAACTGCGCTGGAACAATAAAATCTGAGAAGAAATAAGATATTTTGGAGAACTTACTGCAGACCAGTACAAATTGAAAGGACAAGGAGCAGTAAACGAAGCGTGTGAGGTTACAGGAATTACTCAAGTTAGAGACACAAATTAATTTAAATGAATAAAGACAGAAAGTTAATAACAGCACATTTATTTTTTTTAAATTTGTTCGTGGTTAATTGAAAAGGGCATTTCAGTTTTCTAAACAAACGTTCTCTTACTTTCTCTATTCTATCTAATATTAGAAAATATATTTCCCAAATTCGTAGAAACATAATTACACAGGCAATGACACCAACGTTTGATATGAAACAATTGTATTTGTATAAAAATCTTAGTTTATAGAATCTGTGACTATCTAAATGGATGAAAAAACAAACAAAAAAAAACACCAAATGAAAAAAGAGTGGAATAGGTGCATACGCACAAATACATAAATATATATATATATATATATATATATATATATATATATATATATATATATACATGTGTGTGTGTGTGTGTTTGTGTTTGTCGGTGTGTGTTTGTGTGTATCAAAGACTGAATTAAATACTATAAAAATAACAAAACATTGTCCAAACATACGAAACGGACATGAGAGGAATTAATTTTTTTTTCGTGGAATTTAAAATAATACACACACATATATATATATATAATATATATATATATATATATATATGTATATATATATATAAATATATATATATATATACATACATATATACATACATATATTCGTACATATATACATTCATATTCATACATATATATATATATATATATTTACATACACACACATATATATATGTATATATATGTATTTATATATATATAGAGAGAGAGAGAGAAAGAGATAGATAGATAGATAGATAGATAGATAGATAGATAGAAAAAATTGTATATATTGGCAGCAAGCACTTGGACAAGCACGTCCGGTTGACCCCGACTGAGGGCTTTTTCCGATTTTGTTGGATAACTTTTCCATTTGTCAAGCTTTTTTTTTTCTTTGGCTGGTATGTTGTATATTAAGGGGCCCAGTGGTTGTTGTTCAACAATATTATTCTACATTCAAATGCACTATTGAAAGCACTTTAGAAGAAAATGTCTGAAAAAATAAACGACTGCGCGTTATAATATACAATATGCCAGCCGCAATAAAAAAGACCGCTCGGCAAATCAAAAAATTATCTAAAAGAGGACTCATTCCTGTTCAATCTAACGTGCATTTATATATATATATATATATATATATATATATATATATATATATATATATATATATATATTACCCACCACTGCTGAAAGGTGTATGTCTAGCCACTCTGATTATTTGTGATACAACGAAACAGTACTGTATGTGGATGACAATTAACGCCTCCCCTCTTTGGGTTGAGCCATTTGAAAATGTATTTTCATCCGGTGCATATTTAAACTATTAAGCGAATCGCACTACTAATTAGCAGCATTGATTCGTGGCCTGATAGTGAGAGATGCCGACTGTCAATGTGACGGTTGTAGTTTCGATCCACGGCTGGGGCAAGGTGTATGTCTAGCAACACTGATGAGTTGTGGTAAAACGAAACAGTATTCTATGTGGATCACAATACACCCCCCACATATATATATATATATATATATATATATATATATATATATATATATATATATATATATATATATATATATAAAGGTTTTACAATATATTATGATTGAAATCGCAAAGATAAAAAGATAGCCGGTTTAGAGAAGCGATTCAAAAATGAAATGAAAAGATGACGGATAAAGGTCATATAGGATTAATATATTAAGAAACTAAATCGCTTAGACCGTTATTTTCTTAAAACTAAAGTGGAATATTCCAAATGGCTGATGACACAAAAGAAAAATGTTGTGGCTGGTTAGGCTCTAGCAACATTCTGATTGGATTTGATTAAAAGTAAGCAAATAAATGATGTTGTTGATTAGGCTCCAGCAACATTATGATTGGATAAGGAAAACTAGCCAGCGCTTGGTCGGTGCAGATCAGCGGCACCACAAACTGCTACCATCATTTCACAACCACCATCCTCACCGACGGCATTATCCACTAGAACTACTGCAATCTCAATCGCCACCACAATTACCACCATAACAACCATGAGATCCGCAGTTGTCACTGTCAGCAACACAGCAATCACTACTTCCACCGCCAACGCCACCGCCACCGCCACCTCCAAAACCTATATTGTCACCGGCGTCAATACCAACACAGCAACCACCACCGCTACCAGGCCAGCACCACTGCCACAATCACTACAACAACCATCAGCCCCCGCAAAACCACTGCGACTATCAGTACGTTATTGCCAGCCAGTGTGTGGCTGTTGGGGATAAACACCAGTATTAACTGCACCCCCCCGTCGCCACAAACACCACCGCCACGACCACCCAATTAAAGCCGTTATCTCCACCATCAGAACAGCAAAGAACCCCAGTTGCACCAAGGCCATCGCCACCGTAACCAGCGCCACTCACAGCAGCACAATCCCAAGGGCTTTCACCACCACATCAATTCATTGTTTGTGTTCTGTGAGGGTCAACTAAGTCAAGTTATCATGTTCAGCGTCTGTTTTTCCTGTATTTTTTTTATTTTATGTGAAAAAATATTCTTTATAGAATAATTTGATTGCAGAAATTATCCTCTTGTGCAAATTATGGTAAGTTTGCAATAACATATGCAACATAAAAATTTATTATGTCAAAACGTTTACACACCATTTTATGTTATTTTTAACGCCGTAAAAGACACATTAATTCGTTAAAATAAAATCCTATCTTACTTCCTTGTGGCTACATCATCATGGTAGGCAAGACCTTCAGAAGAATGAGTTCGTATCTCCGCTCTGACTGAAAAGTCCTCTCACTCTCCCATTAAGAACTGGGTAAATATATAACCATTATAACTATAGTGACCTGACACCGTCATGGACTGGATTTAACAGTCAGACAATTACCATTGTCATTCACTATTGGAAAACACAATTTCTCCCAATGATATTCCGCCTAATCCCATTTGCTGCGACAATGAAATTATTGTTAGGTAAAATTTTAACAAATATTATGCATTATGGGGACTAACATCATGTACACATTAATGTATTTATGTTCAACTGAGTTGAACATGTATTTTGTAACCGTAACATAGAAAAATAATGCGACAATGTGTTTAATTCAGTTGAATGTTATGATTGAAAACTAAAAAGATAAAATTCATTTTTTTTTATTTTCTAACATTTTACTTTCTTCTTATCTGAAAGTTAAGTTTGTTATCCATCAGATTACCTTGAAAAAAGAAAAAAATGTAAAATGTCGGATTTACATAAACGCCCGCCGAATCTCTTGATAAAGAAGAGGTGTACAGGCATCGAGCCTAGATTGAAGTGATTCGTATATATATATATATATATATATATATATATATAAATATATATATATATATATATATATATATACATATATATATAGTAATTTATAAAATATATATAGCGACTAAGCTACACTGAATATTCTGAGTTTCATCCACGGTAATATTCGTCAGGCTTATGCGCGAATTTTGTGGTTGCTTCTTGTTTTTATATATGTTGAGGATTTCTAGTTAGCCAATCAGCTTTCTAGTATCCACCGCGCCCCTTCCTATCAGCAAATTGACATGCATTTTATCGAACAAAGAATCTGTTTTAGAACTAGTTTAGTGGTTTAAGGTAGATCTTTTCCCTCTTTTTTATATATATATGAATATACCTATGTGTACACACACACATGCACACACATATATACATATATATATACATATATGTGTGATCGTTTATGTATATTCATGTTTATTTAATTTATTTATTTGTTTGTTTTCTATTGTTATTGTTATTTTTGAAGCTATTTTGTATCGCTATCCTAGAGTGAGTTTTATTTTGTGAACACAGTTGTTTACTATTTCTCGTCTACAGTTTAATAGATTTTGAGGTTCTTTAAAGTACAGGATAGCAAATTTTTCATGGAGGCATAATTTACATGGGTCGTCTAAGTGTCTGCACGTGGTAGCTTGTCTCATTATTTTTCATTCGACTACCGGCGAATGTCCGCTTTCTTTGAGTTCCCAGTATTTATTCGCTAGTGTTGTTTTTATACGGTGTTTTTTATTTTTGAAGGTACTTTTGTGGTCATAGTATCGGGTTTTAAAATCTAAGGAAGTCATGCCTATGTAATATTTCTTGTTATTCGGGTTTTCTTTCGCAGATATTGTTGCTTGATAAACTACACTTTTTGTTAGGCATTTATTTTGGACTGGGCAAATTGTGCGGTGTCTACCATTGCATTTATCTTGTTCGTTATTATTATTATTATTATTATTATTATTATTATTATTATTATTATATATGGTATGGTTGTTCTTGTCCGGGGTTGGTTTGTTATTATTATTATTATTATTATTTCTGCTAGTGTTGGTTTTATTTCTGTCATGGTGTCTACTTTTTTATTGTTTATTTTGTTGTTGTTTACATTGTTTTCATTTAGTATTTTGTTATTATGTGCTTTAATTATCATCTCTACTAGGAAGCTGATTGGCTAACTAGACATCCTCAACATATATAAAAACAAGAAGCAACCACAAAATTCGCGCATAAGCCTGACGAATCCTACAGTGGATGAAACGCAAAATATTCAGTGTAGCTTAGTCGCCATATATATTTTATAAATTACTAACTAACTCTACCTACGTATTGAGCACTTTTGAAGTAAATTCTTAAAGTTTACGCATAAATCTATACTTTCGTATATTAAATTTATGTGAGTAAATGAAGTAGTTATATATATATATATATATATATATATATATATATAGTAATTTATAAAATATATATGGCGATTAAGCTACACTGAATATTCGGCGTTTGATCCACTCTAGGATTCCTCAGGCTTATGCGCGGATTCTACGGTTGTTTATCGTTTTTATATGGCCCTCTTCTATTGAGGATTTAGTTAGCCAATCAGCTTTCTAGTATCGACCGCGCCCCTTCCTATCAACCAATGGGCATGCGTTTTATCGTACAAAGCATCTGTTTTAAAACTAGGTTAGAGTTTTAAAAAAATTGGTGTTAGTTTATATACAAATATACATATATATATATATATATATATATATATATATATATATATATATATATGTATATACATATGTGCACATATATATACATATATATATATATACACATATATGTGATCGTTTATGTATATTCATGTTTATTTAATTTATTTATTTGTTTCGCGCATAAGCCTGACGAATCCTACAGTGGATGAAACACCGATTATTCAGTGTAGCTTAATCGCCATATATATTTTATAAATTACTAACTAGCTTTACCTACGTATTGAGCACTTTTGAGGTAAATACTTAAAGTTTACGCATAAATCTATACTTTCGTATATTACGTTTATGTGAGTAAATGATGTAGTTATATATATATATATATATATATATATATATATATATATATATATATATATATGTTTTCGCTTTCAAACCCATAAAAATATATTTATTTTTATATAAAACATCTTTTCACACTCTAAGCCTGAATTATGTTAGGATAAATTATCATTTTCATTGAAAAAGCACCCCAAGAAACACCTCACCTAAAGATAGACGCATTCTCATAGAAGCAAGTAACAGACTTCAATATTGCAAGTCAAATTGGCATGTTTCACAAAAAACGGATTCAATGCCGATTGAATGTTTTAATTTTTTTATGTCTATATACTATATTTAATTACTCGCGAATCAATTATAATATAATGAATGTCCTTAGAATGTATTTAAGGACAATACAATAAATACATAACTATATGGAGTGGAGGGTTGCCGGGGGTCTATGCGTGGAGTAAAACAGCAGAATATACATTTACAGGTTGCGTTGGCAGATTTAGTTTTGTTTTCTGTTCATTACTACTAATGCGAATAATTAAGACATGCAAAAATAGCATCGTTGTAAGCAAGAACATACGTTTTAATTGAGCTTCTATTTGAGTAAAAGTACGCCAGTTTTTTTTTTAATTTTCTTTGTCTGCCAAGTCATTTACGCCTTTAAATACAAATTTCACCTTTTATTCAATTGCTTACGGATATACTTATTTTTTTATATTGCTTTTGTTTTGTACTATAGTTGTTCTTATTTTAAGTCTGTTTTCAGGACTCCTTTTCCACACTTCTCTAACATTACCTTTTTGTAGGTACGTTTTACCTTACTACAGACTACACTAGTTCTTTCAAACTGACGAATTCTAAAGGTTATAGACTATGCTGAATAAGACAGTTTTTTTTTAATAATTGGCGGATCCAAGTAGTTTTCCAGATATAATGGCATGCATTATGATGTGAAATTCTCTGTTTTATGCACGCGCAATAAAAAGCTTACTTCTCCCAGCACGATACTGCCTCCCACCCACCCCAAATTATTTTTAGTTTAGTCTTTTAAGTTTATAGTGCTGACAACATATATCAAGGTTGAACTTGAGGAAGATGCTTGGAAAGTTCCCCCCTCATAAACTTCGATGTCAATTCTTTTTTTTTACACTGTGATAACCACTTATCAAGGCCTAGAAGTAACTCAGAGATAAGGGTTATTGCAAGTACATTATGTTAGTGTGGAGATTTGATGAAGTGTTTACTTTAGGGGGCGGTCCATTAGGAATTTGTTAACGTTGGACTTGAAGACATCCAAGTTGTAGTCCGGTGGGAAGCAGGCAGACGGAACAGAGAGCCGTTCTTACCATTTCGAGGTTGGTCGTGTATATTTCATACGACGTTCTTAACATGAGAAGGTTAAGACTTCCCATTTCCAAAACCCGTTCTTAACATTAGGACGTTGGTGATTGGCCACCATTAACAACCGTAGTTTAACTTTTACAAGTAGGGGGCATGCTTCAATCGAGCAACGCAGGAAAACAGGTCATTCTAGTTTATATTAAAACTGTATTCCTGTATGCATTTGGAAAAAAAACTGCATCGTCATCTTCCAGTATTGACGTTATGATGGTTGTGGTGGTAGTGGAGACCGAAGAATGATTATGTTGCTTTTAGATGTGCTCTAGAGGCTTCAAAAGATTACCAAACCTTCTATTTTAGGTAGGGGTACGGGGAGTAATATATGTTTTGTGGTCACAACGCAATCTCCAAGGCTTTATTTATTCCTGCTTATATTAGGCAGGAGTGGGAAGAAAGAGTGCCATTTTTGTTCTCACAATGTCAGGGTTCCAAGGCCTTATTTTCTTTAAGAAATAAGATATTTTACCGTAATGGACCTAAGAAATAATATAGCTGTACAGTATAGTACCCATATAAAAAATATAGAATATCTTACCTGTTACGTCCATAAAAGTCTTTAAAACCGAAAATCACGACAAATCATCGAGTTGTATGAATATTCATTTTTTTATATGGATTACTTTACAAGTACCTTATTTCCTGAGTAGAATATGGTACACGTACATTATGTCTCCTCATAGCATTGTGAAACATGCTGGAGGAAACGGAACAGGTATAAGGGGTCAAAAACCGAGTTGGATAAAGTAGTTTACGACCTGAAAACCGAATTATATAATATGTATTATTAAGTATTGAGTTTATGGTAGAAATGCCGTTAATATCCGAAGCAGTTTACGATCTAAACATCAGTATATTTCATATATAAGATAAAGGGTTATGAGGAATCACTCTCAGAAAAAGGAATCACTCTGAAAAAGTTACGATCTAAAATTCACTTTATTTCAACTACCAAATTCAGATATTCACTTTCATAATCAATTAAGTATATTTATCTCATGAAAAAATATATACATTTGCAACTGTTGCATGTCATTTGCTAACACCCTATACTTACAAAACCCTAGCAATTGCACTCCTTTCTGATTCATTGCATTTTCTAGCCACTATTAAAAAAATTACAAAAGTTTACATGTAACATGTTTTTTTTATCAAATCTAATTGCTTGCATGAAAAATTATCAGATTATCAAGAAAAAAACTGACATAGCTATTACGAACTGATATACAAGTCGCTTTGATTAAATTATAATCTCTAGCAAGAAAAGGATTACTTACTATAGTTCTATTCCTATAATAATATATATCGAGCAGTTATCCATTATTTGGCTAGTAAAAGTATTTATTTTTTAATTCACGGTCTGATCGGAACAAATATTATACTAGTTATTCTATTGACGGGTATTTTATTGTTTGCTTATGTGATGATATTTCCAACCAATGCTGTAGGTTCTATTTGACCAATATAGACGAATTTAACCAATTTGGCCAATATAGACGAATTTAAAACCGTGTGAACCATACCATATCGAAACTTAATGCGGCTCATCATAATAGGCGAAAATCCGGCATTATACAAATCTGTGTATATATAAATATAAAAGAGTAGAAACATTGAAAAAAAATAAATATATGAAATGAATAATATCGACTAGTTAAGAATTAGAAAAGTCATTGAAAAAAAGGGACGGAAACGAATAGATACGGGATAAAAGAAAAATCATGGGAAGGACTAAATAAGAACCATACGTCAAAGCAAGTAAAGTAAAAAGCAAGATGGAGAAAAAGTCCAAATTTTATAGGATGTGAAATCTGTGTCCTTGAAAATGTATACTGTAATAAACGACAGTTGACCGAGATAAACCGCACAAAGCAGTACTCCTGGAGAATAAGTATTCTCAAGAGATGTTTTCTATTATAATATATCCAGAAAATAATACATATTGGCGTATCAAAAACAGTGTCGAATTGTGCAGTATCATTTTAATTAAAATACAGAACAGAGAACCTAAATATATTAAATTCAGAAAAAAACTGGAAATCTAACATTCAAAATTTCGGTATATATCTTTGGATAAAGCTGGCTTAACTAAATATTTATTCAAATAGATACCGACCTTAAAAGGTATAAGTTATGTTTAAAAAATTAAACGACAAAATAATAGCCGGTGGAAAAATCAGCTTACAATGGAGTCGGAATGAGCAAAAATTCCAAAGCAAAGTAACAGATCATAAATAACGATTTAAAATAAAAAGAAATATAAAATATTTTAAAAGACAAAAGCCAAAAATAATAAATTATATATATATATATATATATATATATATATATATATATATATATATATCAGAGAGGCGGTATCACTCTCTATATAGGGATGGCCCTTACACGCCTATATACGCCTACAAAACAAAACTATCCAAATCTCAACTAAAATGAACTTATAAGTTTCAAAAAGCACATATTCTTACAGAGAAGCGTCTTACGAATCCAGCGAGTGTAAGAACGTCGGTTAAAATGTCAAAAGAGAGCAAAGACAAAAGGTACAAAAATGGGCAATTGTTCTTTTCTTCTTCTGCTTTCTTCTTTCTTTTGAGACGATGTATCTCGGTGTACGAACGGTCTCTGACAACAGTTCAAGCATCAATCGACTGCTCTTTACACGGAGAAGTGCAGTGAGCCATCGCTTTTTAGCTAACTCCATAATTAAATCAGATTACGTGTAATAACAAGTTTTAAACACTATATACCCAATGTAGACAGACCACTTCGAACACGGAACTTCTCTCAAAAGGAACAGCTCCAAATAATACACCGGATGCTCACAGACGTTCCAGTTTGCCAGTGGCCTATATTTCTTGGACGCTGAATATTTGAGGTGAACGTTGAGATTTTTTCTTTAAACAGTAACCCACCAGCGTTAATGAAACAACGAAATCTTTATCTCAGTTGATCAAAATTGTTATAAGAGTAACCTATCAGCAAGTACGACGTCAAAAAACAATGTTATAAAAACAAATAACACTGGTCAACACAATATTTTTGGCAGGCAAAGTAAGACTGGTTTCTGGGGTTTTCAAGGGCGCTGAATCCGAATATGACATTAGTTTTTTCAAATTGGCTCTAGTTTTTGAGATATCACAGGAGAGTCGTTTGTCTGAAATCACCCATTCGCGACCATAGCTAAACGTACAAAAAACGGCTAAATAGTGCATAAATGTCAGATATTGATTTTTATGATATTCTTAAACAACACAGACAGTGTAAAATCTCAATCTAACAAGTTAAGTTAGATATAACATCATTTCATTTATCCTATAACTGAACACTTTTCATAGATTTCGAGGATATACAACAAATTTGCTAAAAATTTGCTGAATTTTAATTCTCCAAGTGAAAAAAAAAACATTTACATAATCAGTTATGTATCATAAATTAATGCAAAGCATTATACACTAGATTCTTAGTTACAATGAACACACAAAACAATATTTTATTCACAAAACTAAAATTGACGTTTATACGATATCGCTTGTGAGCAACTTTTGGGCAGTCTCTCAAAAGGTTCCAGCAGTAGTCCGCCACCATGTGCTCATCCCATTTGCCTTGATACCTCTCTTCCATTGTTTTGATGTCTTGATGGAATCTCTCTCCCTGCTCCTCACTGTAATCACCAAGATTACCAGGAAATCTGTCGAGGTGGCTAAACAAGAAATGAACTTTAATGCTCATATTTGCCCCTAGTTTTCCGTATGCAATAAGCATATTACGGACCAAATGCTTGTAATTGTCAGCTTTGTGATTTCCCAAAAAGTTTGTCACTACATCTGTGAAGGACACCCAAGCATTTAACTAAAACCGTGTTCATATGATTAGTGATGTCAGAATCCCTCATGAGCGTTTGAATCTGGGGTCCATCGAAGATGCCACCTTTAGCTTTTTCGATGGAAAGACCTGGAAATTGCCTGCATATGTACTTGAAGCAATCCCCATCCTTGTTCAACGCCTTAGCAAACTGCTTCATGAGCCCTAGTTTTATGTGCAATGGAGGGAAGATGATTCTATCCCTGGGTACCAAAGGCTCATTGATGACGTTGGCTGTGCCGACTTCGAGACTTTCTCGTTCTGGCCAGTTCTCCCTTCTCCAGTGCTGGATTCTTGCTCTGCTATCCCACAAACAAAGAAAGCAGGGATACTTTGTGTACCCACTTTGCTGACCAAGCAGAAAATTCACCATTTTCAAGTCCACACAAATCAGCCATTTATGAGTGTTGTAATTCAGCTTTTCAAGAACAAATTTGATAGCATCATACTCTTCTTTCATCTTGGTAGAATGGCCAATTGGTACAGGAGCAAACTTATTGCCATTGTGCAAAAGTACAATTTTTAGACTTGCTTTCGAGCTATCTATGAAGAGACGCCAATCTGCTGGGTCATATGATGAGATCCCCATGCAGTTAAGAAGTGCAGAAACGTCATTACAAAAGACCAGGTCGTCTTCTTTAGAAAAGAAACGAAGCAAGCTCCCTTACCTTGTCCTATAGTATGTTACCTTTGTGCCAGAATCAAGAATGTTTTTCTCTTGGAGTCGTGATGCAAGAACTTCAGACTGCTCCTTCGACAAACAAAGGTCTCGCACTAGGTCATTAAGTTCAGACTGATTGAAAAGCTGAGGGCCATTTGAGGGTTCTTCATAGTCACTACAGCTATCATCACTTGATATTGAAAGATCAGCTGGAATCTCTTCGGTTTCATCGATTTCAGGCAAACTGGTGAAAACAGGCACAGGTAGATCCTCAGAGTGTGCAACAGGACGGATAGCAGAATCCAGGCTCGGATACTGCCAATTTGCTTTCTTGTGCTTGTTAAACCCCGTCATGTCATTGAGACAGAAGTAGCAGTCATCAAAATGATTGTTGGGCTCTCTCCACACCATTGGTACAGCAAACTTCAACTTCAGCTTACCGTTGGTCCAACCGCGGAGACTTTCTACACAGGTTTTGCACACCATATGTGGGGCCCAAGACTTGTCTTGGTCACTAAGTATCATATCGAAGTATGCTTTGTACGCCCTCTTGACAAAGTATGTAATATTCCTCTTTTGTTGTGCCATCATATACTGTCCACAGATGTAACAAAAGACATCCGGTTCATATCTGCAACATCTTCTAGAAGAACTCATTTTCTCTCTGGAACTCATTTTCAACTGTGGAATTAAAAAGAAAATTCTTAATTACTTTTTAATTTATACTGCAACTATATATTTATGGAACATGTTATTAAGTAATTACAGTATATAATTATATAAAAATGATCCCTATATAAATAATTATATAAAAATTCTCCCTGAAATACTTCAATATATACATAATCATTATAATAATTCAATAATATCAGAATATTATTATTTACTGCTTCTATATTGAAGTATTTCAGGGAGAATTTTAGCAGTTTAGGCTTATTTGGGGCTATCAGTATCTTCTAAACTAGAGCCAATCTGGCAAAACCAATGTTATATTCGTAATGAGCGACCTTCAAACCCCCAGAAAACACTCCTAGATGGTCTGCCAAAGAAAAAAAATAGAAATTTGTTGACCAGTGTAATTCTTCAGATTTTGGACTGTAAAATATGTACAAAATGTCAATGCTGTGACCAGGATTCGAATCTAGATTAGCACGGCCACAACGTGGGGTCCTAACCTCTAGACGATCACGGCTAACACTGACGTATGTCGCTCTTGGCAGAAAGACACATGATTACTATCAAACTATTGAAAAATAAGGAGGAAACTTGAAATTCTCACGCATGCGCAAAAATACACAATAGCAACCATTGTTAAATGCAGCTGAATCTCTTCGCTCGCTAAGAAAAGTAGATCAGACCAGTTCTTCTAAGAACTCAGCAAACGCCAAAGGAAATAAGTTAAATTAACCGCAAAAGAAACTGCAAGAAATCATCTTCTAAGAACTCACTGGAAGCTGACCAAAAAGAATCAAAATCCAAGCCCTAGCCACAAAAAATAACTAGATATTGTGGCTACTATAAACAATCTACTAATAAAAACAAGAACGTTTTCTAAAATAAACTACAATAAATTAACCAAGTAACCTCACACTGTCACTGATTAGGACTTCATATAAAGATAACAACTACACTATTGGTGTATATACCGTTCCACACTTTAACTATTGGTGACGGGGCAGTATCTCAATTCTACGAGACTTGTCTTGCTATAAGATAAGTGATATTATAGTAAGATACACATAAGTGTTATATGTTTACATTTAATAAAAAATGCCAAAGTCAGCACGTAGTAAAAAAGCTCAGAGAAATATAGACTATGAAAAAAACAAAGTCAAGGTATTATCTGAGCAAAAAGAATACTATCAGAAAAATGCTGAACTAATAAAAATTAAGTATCATGCAAATCCTGAGGCAAAGAAGGCTGCCTCACGTGCTGACTCAAAATCACGGTATAACAGGGATCCCGAGGGGAAAAACTGCCTCACGTGCTCTTTATAACAAAGAACCAGAAAAAAAGAAGGCTGCCTCACGTGCTGACTCAAAAGCACGGTATAACAGGGATTCTGAGGATAAAAACGCTGTCTCACGTGCTCTTTATAACAAGGCACACGAAAAAAGAAGGCTGCCGCACGTGCTCTTTATAACAAAGAACCAGAAAAAAGAAGGCTGCCTCACGTGCTCTTTATAACAAAGAACCAGAAAAAAAGAAGGCTGCCTCACGTGCTGACTCAAAAGCACGGTATAACAGGGATTCCGAGGGAAAAAAGCTGCCTCACGTGCTCTTTATAACAAAGAACCAGAAAAAAGAAGGCTGCCTCACGTGCTGACTCAAAAGCACGGTATAACAGGGATCCCAAGGGGAAAAAAGCTGCCTCATGCACAAACTATTATAAATATGAATATCAAAAACTGCCAAATCTTTGCCAAAACGCCAAAGAATGAACCAAGAAAAATTTAATAGTGATGGTATGAACATTTTAGAACTTTATAATACTCTAACTGTTTTATCAGACATGCGGTAGCACTCTCTATGTAATATAGAACCGATGCAGAACCAAGAGGCAACTCCTAAGGCCCAAAACCCAAATACCTAAAACCCAGCAGGAAGCGACCTGCTACTAATAGAGGCGGCAATGAGCCGCCTCCTAAAAAAGACAGTACTATCATGAATGTAAGTTTAAAAATAAGACTGTAAGTAAAAATACTAATTAACAAGACTAAAAAAACAGTGGAAATGCAAAAGGATGTAGGGATGGTATGTCAAAAAGTATACAAACAAGATAGCTATGAATGGCTAGGCACATGGAAATAGAATTGCATCCAATGTATAGCCCTATAGCTTTTTACAACCGTAATGATGGCACGGAATGAAGATTGGAGAAAAGCTATAGGGCTATACTTTGGATGCAATTCTATTTCCATGTGCCTAGCCATTCATAGCTATCTTGTTTGTATACATTTTGGCATACCATCCCTATATCCTTTTGCATTTCCAATGCTTTTTTATTCTTGTATATATATATATATATATATATATATATATATATATATATATATATTAGTGTTAACTGAAATTTTTAGATCATCCGCGCTCATTGTATTTTTATTTTTTGCTGAAATAGTTGCATATTAAACATGTTTTCACTATAATCTAGAACAAAAGAAAATTGTACAATTAAGCGTGTAAAATTTATAAAGAATTGAAATCGGTTATTCTATGAGTATAGGAGAATTAGTCGGAATCGATAATTGTATTGGAATGGGAAAAAATATTGGAATCCTTGAGCAGGTTGCATTGCATTTCCTGTTGCCCTCTTCCTTTTCCCACATCCTATTTTCATTGCCGCATTGCACTGTTATCCAACCTATCCGACCTAATAGAAAAATACGCCCAGATATGATTTTAGATACAAAATCAATGAATCCTTATTTGGGTTTTACTGTCGCTTTTTATGGCTCTGATGGGGTTGGTCTCTCTAAATTGAGATTCTAGTGAAACACGTTTTTAAATATGTAACTAATAATGTGAGTATAATACACCTACTTTATACCTGCTCTAGCCTGCATTAGGCATTCATTAATAAGCACAGGGGTTTCACTGTATCTACATTTAGGAAAACTATGTAGTAATAATATAAACATATATAAGATTTAATTATGTCTAATGACAAACCAATCAACATGGTTATAAAAAAAAGAAAAAATTAAAATAAAGGTAAGCTAACCAGGTTTCGTTCCTCGCTCAACAGAGCTAAATCGAGGAAAATACATTTTTGGATTTTTGTATTACATTTTCACCCCAAACAAGGCAAATTGCCACTTTGGGGTAGGGCGCAACTATCAGGGGCAACAACTACTGGGGTACTATGTAGGGATTTGGGCAGCAAGATGTCGGGTCACGTCACACTTGAACTTCTGCACGTCAGTACTGTTGGGGAAGCGGGGACCTGGAATGGAATTCCAAAGTCTAGCGGTTCTGGAGAAGAAACAATTGGAGTAAAAAGATCTTTTACATCTAGGGATCTCTACAGTGTAGGAGTTAGGATTTAGCTGCCTGTCGGGTTTGTCGAGGGTGCTCACGTCGTGGGGGACACAAGTGATTGCAGTTCGTCAGAGCATTCACCACAAAAACTTGTAGAAAAGGCAGAGGGATGCAACATTTCGTCGATGGGAAAGAGGCTAAAGCTTAGATGCCAGTTCAGGGCCTATCAGGTGTGCGACTTTCTTTTTAACCTTGTCAAGGAGCGAGAGACTAGTAGCAGATGCACCAACCCAGATGTGACATCAATACTCCATACATGGGCGAGTGGTGGCCTTATAAAGGTACAGGATACTTTCGGGTGTTAGTAGTTGTCTAGCACGGTAGAGAGAACCCACCTTTCTTGCAGCGGCCCTGGCAATGCCTTTAATGTAATTGTTCCAACTCATGTTTCCTGTGAACGTTAGGCCAAGGAGTTTGAAAAATGTACTCTCAGATAAAGTGTCGTTGGCCATTGTTATAGGTGGTAGAGAGGGGTTCTTGTAATTATTGAATGAAACCAGTTTAGTCTTGGCAGCATTGAACGCGACCAACCACTTTTGCCCCCATTCCACCACAAATTGGAGGTCTTCCTCTAGTGTTTCTGCCATTTCTTTAGAAATGTGTTCATTCGTCTTCCTGTCGTGCCTGCCATAGAGTGTAATGTCATCAGCATATATACTCATCTCAGAGGCAATTTTGTCGGGGAGGTCATTAATGAATATCAGCAACAATAGAGGTCCAAGGATAGAACCCTGGGGCACCCCCGCATTTATATCATATTGTTTAGATGTACGACCGTCGTGGACAACCTGATTTTTTCTCTTATCTAAGAAGAATTTAATTATGTTAAGTATTCTACCAGTGATACCGTATGGTCTTATTTTCCTGAGGAGACCTTCGTGCCATACCCTGTCAAAAGCCTTAGATATATCATGAGGCACCGCTCTTCCCTCCCCCGCTTTGTCCAGTCATGAATATTGCGAGGGAGTAAAAAAAACACAACAAAAACACGAAAAATAAGCGGGAGGGGGGGGAATTACATAGAACTCAAATTAAGTCCTAAAAGGTTTTATTTTTGCTTGCAAAGAGAAGATCTCAAAGAGTTAATAAGAATAGTTCCTAAAATTTTTAGACGAAAGAGCGAGTGCGATTACTCATGATCGTAAACATGTCAGCACTTACATTCGTGGCACGCGCATGGTTATTCAGGAGGTGCCCGCAAATCGAAGAACCATACGTATTACTCAGAATATCCAAAGGTGAAAAAATTGCATACCAAATCTTTGATCGTAGGTGTTGTGTAAAAGTAGAATCCACTCTTTGCGATGTTCGCCCAACGTAGTGCGCGCTGCAATTACATTTGAATAAATAAATAATAGATTTTTTTTATGGAAATGGTGGAGAACATCTTTACAAATACACGACAACATAAGTCTCGTTAAAAAAAAAAAACAACGCGTGGATTCGATGCAAAATAACCCTCTCGTACAGACAAAGAAATGTATTAGCAAATCGATAACTGATAGTACCTACCCAAGATAGACGAAGGTACACAGGACATCTATTAGCTAGGCTTTCTTTAGATGTGTTAAAATTGGAAACTTTCTTATTTATAGTCCTTTCAACAATATCTAAGGGGTAACCATTGTTATAATCGGTTGCATAATGAATTTAAGCTCATCATCTAGATTAACTTTCGAACAAATCATTAAGGTCACATGTGCTAAAGTTTTAATTAAATTAAAATTTTGAATTTATAGGTCCAAAGGGTCCCAACGCGTACAGAGACTGGTAAATGTTGGTTTACGATTAACAGATGTAAGAAAAGCATTGGATATAATAACATCTAACACACACACACACACACACACACACACACACACACACACACACACACACACATATATATATATATATATATATATATATATATGTGTGTGGGTGTGTAATAAAAATGTGTGTGCCAGAAGTTTGTATCTCAAATCTATGCGATCATACACAGAGCAAAATATGTTTTAATGTGGTCTCTGTTCAATATTTAAATAAAATAAATAATTTAAAAGGAAAACAAAAACCAATATAAAATTAATAACCCTTCGTCTTTAGAAGAAAAAGCGAAATTAATTATTCTCTTTTGTCTTAAATATTATATCAATACAGGTAGGTCCCTTTTCCTGGCGTTGCCCAGGGCGATATACGTATTATTAAGTAAGACAAATTTAATTCCACAATCACGGAACACTTATATTATTAATATCTGGTGCATCGTTGTATGTGGGCTAAATAAAATAGTAATTGCTAATAAACTGATGCAAAGAATTTAACGGAGGAATGTAATATATTGAACATGTAAATGCCAGGTGAATTTCACAAAATAAATTCAAATAAATTATTGATGGAATTGTTGCACTTTAACAACTAAAATATGAGTGCCGGCACAAACATACGTATGCGTTTTTTCCAAAGTATCTGTACTTATCAGTAAAAATAATTTGAACTCTGGTTGAGCAAAGTATATTTTTTCCTATAAATATTAAACTACTTTTAGTTATCAGAAATAAATAGGGATGATGGTACGATGCAATGAAAATCTGATATGTGATATTAGAATTAATATAAGCTATTATTTACGTATGTATTCTAACATAGTTTACCGGATGAATGTTGTGGAAAAACCGTTGATTTATAAGGAAAATTGCTATTCATATCTGGCAGATTTTAGCGTTCGTAAAAGTCGAAGTATATATGAAATACTTATGTAATGATGTAAGTTAAATGTTTGATTGTTTTTTTTATAAAATGTGTTTTATGAATGACGCATTGGTTTTGTTATTTGTATAAACTTCTGGTACACACACTGTTTGATGTTTTAGCTTCTGGAGCTAATAAACGTTACTGCTAGCGCACACGTGAACATACAACTACGTATGGGCAAAGCAAGGTGAATCCAAGCTGAGACCAAACACTATCAAAGGGTATTTTTCGGACTTGTGTATTGTCATGGAAATGTTAGTGATATTGCTTACTGAAGATGCTTAAATTGAATTACGGAACCATAAGCCAGATTAGAATATAGATAATTTAGGAACCTGAATTGATTTGTCTCTTAATGTCAGAGGTAGCAATACTTGCTAAACTTTTTTAGTGAATGTGTTTCTAAGCAACGTTATATTTCATTCCGATCAGTAAAAATGTTGAAGTTGTATTGATAGTATTTTCGCGCAAAGTTAAATATTTACGATATGTTTTTATGGTAAATAGTTTGATTGTTAGACGAAAGTATAAAATTCGGGAAATCAACCAATGATATTGAAATTGTCAATATTTATTAACTAATAACCACATAATATAATGTATTCGTTAGTTTACTAAAGATTATGCTAGAACAATATTATTTTCTTAATAAAACAACTTGATTGATATATGTATCGTTCATAAAGGAATACTCGATTTGGTATTGATGTCTTTGTGACAATAAAGATACTGTGAGTGTATAAAAGTACTAATTATTTAAGGAACAATGAATATGCCGAGGTAACTATAGTATCGATGAATAAAGCAATGTATGTGCGCAGGTTAAGCTTCGTAAAATATAAATAAAAACGGTTTTCGCAAGTCTTTCTGCAAACTAACAATGTTAGTATAATGTTATATCCTAATATTTTCTCTGGACACAAGAATGTGAAACTACGAGCGTAAGAATGAGTTTTTATACTGCTTAGAAGAGAACATGTGATATGCGGAAAATATTTAAAAAATAAATATTAAACTGCAAATATTAGAAAATGCATGTAATTTCAATAGGTATATATGTATGGTGTTGCACCGAAAAAGAAACCTAAACACCTACTAACACACACACACAAGAAAATGTAGCTGAAGATAAGATAAATGCATTATAATGCATGTGCAAAAGTCCATATATCGATTTTGACAGAAAACAGGTAAGTAAATTGTTCTTCTGCGTGTATATATATGTTTGAATTTCGACTCAAATTTTATTTGAATACGGATCGGTTAGTATCACTAAAATAAGTAAAGTCATATGAGGATAAGATAAGGATATTGTTGTGGAGACGCCCACTAATTAGCATATGTGGGTGAAAAGATATAGATAAAGGTATGAAGTCAGCTAGACCGGGGGGGCTGTATTCGAACGCCGGATAGGCAAGACGCATGTGCCGGTTGCTCCATGAAATACTTTAACACGCCCTCTGACGGACAATCTTCCAACTGCAGTACAACAGCACATTTGTAAATATGTATTTTATTTTCGTCTTAATATATTTGTTTTACCTTTACTTTCTGCGTTCGTGTTGTTATTGATATAAGCACAACAGATATGTATTTGAAAAAACTTTAACAGTTTACAGAATATTAGTAGAGAAAATGAAATAAATCCGATATTTATATGTCCAGTAATGTCTAAACATACTACTAAACAATGCATAATGACACTGCTGGACGTACCGAATGTGTATATATATATATATATATATATATATATATATATATATATATATATATATATATATATAGAGAGAGAGAGAGAGAGAGAGAGAGAGAGAGATTCTCGTGGAAACAAAACGAACAAAATAAATTAAGAAATCATAATGTCTTAGAAGTTACCGCTGCAGTAGATATCTCACTCCTTAAGTAATTCTCTAACTATATAAAAGCCAGGTACGGCCAGCGATGGTGTACTGTTGCCACATCTGGAAAGGAGCTACTACAATTAGCTAATCCTTCTTTGACAGATTTCAAAATTGACTTCGTAGCTTAGTGAGGGGTGCCCTTTTCTCTTCCCTGCAACCTCTTTCCCAAATAATAGACGTTGCGAGGCTCTCTTTTCTTCATCGATATTTCTATGACAAGTGCTCAGCTGAGCTTTAATGTATGGTTCCCCCTCGCCAAACTTTCATAAAAATACTCGTCTTGCCAAAACCACTATCAATGGTTTCCCACAATCTTTATCTGTGCCTAAACATAAATGTAGATTCCATGAACACACTTCTTTCTTTGAATTGCACGCCTGTGGAACTCTCTTCGAATTGCCTGCTTTCCAGTTGACTTTATTTCCGACGTAAGAAAGGTCTTGATGAATCTTCCCCTCTTAGTAATCTAATTTACAAAACCCCTACTACTTATGTTTAATACACTATAATACCATTGACTAATGTATACCCATTAACCCTTATCATCGAGCGGCCTCCGGGCCTTGACAAGTGATAAGTAAGAATTAAGTATATATTTTTAATGTAACACTGTCTCAGACTAATCGCGCCCGAAACATTAAATATCTGCGAAAAAGTAAAAAAAAAACACACACAAATTGTTTATTTACGTCGTGCAAGCCAGCAAGTGGTATCGAACGAGGTGTAAGGTTTGCAGTTGAGCATTTACCAGAATGGCTGTGTATTTGGTTGTACAAAATAGAAACGTAAAAACGACTCGATTATTCATGGATTTAAAATTAATGGCATAGTAAGGGACTGTTAGTAAACGAAGTTTATGAGCCAATCAAATCGCAAGAAGGTCGTGAACGAGAGAACGATCATTGTGTGATAGAGGAACAAGTGAAGACGAGAAATAAAGCAAAGGTTTTGAGGTAATGGAATAATCACGTTGACGTCCAAAAACTGAACTCGAAAAAATAGTAGCAGTGATATCTGAGGTGAGAAGTGTAGATGATATAGAGCGTGACGATATTAAAATTTTACCTCATAATCATACGTATTAAGAAGAGAGCGTTTCTCCTCAGACATATTTTAGGTATAAATTAAAGAGTCAAGCGGAAGGTAGTAGCTGGGAAACGCCCATTCGATATAGACATAAAGCATTGCAGTATATGATCAATGTAAGAACCTACAGTTTCTTTTGCTATAATAATTTATTCTAGACAGGCATAATTGTTACTTTTTTATTACATCAGACACACACATACATACATATACATATATATATATATGTATATATATATATATATATATATATATATATATATAGATATATATAATAAAACATGTGAAAGAAATATGCGAATCTTATAATTATGAATAGCAGTTTTTGGGCTTCTTTGTTTAGCATGGTTGCTTACGTGGCAGGATACTCGACTTGCACCCAGAAGGGTTGTATCCAACAAGTGTTTAGTTGATGAGGCTAAGTAAAGTCGAAACTCGAATCTTAGACATCCGATTTGTTTGCCTTCATTTATTCTGTGTATATATGTATAATAATAATGATGGCAAGCAATCTACGAAAGATTAATGCAAGTAACAGTAAACGTATTCACTAGTTTTGTTTTCTCTGTGCCAGCTTCTAAAACCAAACGTTCTCAAGTCTTTCGCCACCTTTACTCAAGGCACGCCTCCGTGCTGGTCTATCTTCACTAGCTCCTCCCACACATTCATGTTGATGCCAAGAGCGATCAGGTCCGGTTTGTCCACGTCTTTAAAGCGCAGCACCGGGCGACTGCCGCTTCTTGTTCCATTTTTCAGTTCGCTGCAGAGGATATCCTTAGGGAGACGGCCATCGGGTATTTTGCGCAAGTGACCAAGCCATCTCGACGTCAGATGTTCAGTGTCTGGAACAAGGAACGGCTTCCGGCATTTCTTATCACATCTTCGTTTGTTATTCTATCCCAGCAATTGATGGAATGATACGTCACAAGCATCAAAGATAGATGTTCAGTCTTTTCTCGTGACGAGCATACGTGGTCAAACTTTCTGCTCCATAGACTAGTGTACTCAGAACACAACATTCGTAGATGCGGCATTTTGTGCGAGAAGTGAGGTATTTATTGAACCATGCTCTTTCAGGTAGTCGGTATAAAGTAGACGCTGCTCTACCTGTGCGCGTTTGTATCTCCTATTCAATGGATACTCCCTTGTTGATGTTGGATCCAAGATACGCAAAGTTCCAGACAGTCTCTAGTTCGTGGCCTTTGATGGCGATTGGTGTGTGTCACGCTGGTGCATTACAACTGTCTTTTTCACACTGATTACCAGTGCGAATTCTGAACAAGTAGCGCTCAATTTGCCCAGTAGCCGCTTGAGACCACTTGCGGAGTGCGAGACCAATGCAGCATCGTCTGCAAACAGCAGCTTAAGTATTAGGACTCTTCAAACCTTCGTTTTGGCGCGTAGGCGAGCCAAGTTAAAAAGTTCTTCAGAGCGTGTATGAAGGAACACACTGTCTTCTTCCTTGTGATTGCCAAAAGCCTGGTGCAGAAGAACTGAGAAGAAGATGCCAAACAGTCTGGGAGCCAAAACACAACCTTGCTCGACTCCACTGCATACGTGGAATTTGTAAGATATGTCACCTTCGAAAAGACTGTGGCTGTCATGTTGTCATGGAGCGATCTTGTCAAACTAAGAAGAGTTGGTGGGCAGCCCAACTTTTGTAGGATGGCAAACGGACCATCTCTACTATATATATATATATATATATATATATATATATCTATATATATATACATATATAACTACTTAATTTACTCACATAAAACTAATATACGAAAGTATAAATTTATGCGTGAAGTATTTACTTCAAAAGTGCTCAATACGTAGGTAGAGCAAGTTAGTAAGTTATCAAATATATATATGGCGATTAAGATTCCGCGTTTCATCCACTCTAGGACTCTAGTTTACCATGACCAGAGCTGGCGCCCGGCCAAAATTTCGTCCCCTTATCTTTTAGGGCAGTAGACATGGCATATATTTTAATCTTTTATATTCATTATTTTTGAGTTATAGTTGGGACACCATCCAGGATAATATTACATCTATTAGGCCGTAATGTATAAGTTTGTTTTAATCCGCATTATCTTAAAATGCTAGACGGATATATAACATATATAATTATCAAGACTTATATTCAATATAAGGGATTACCATTAAAACAGTCAGTATAAGAATAAAAGTATAAAGTTTACCCTACAGCCCCAGTTCAGGCTTATATATATATATATATATATATATATATATATATATATATATATATATATATATATATATATATTTAATATATATATAATTATATATATATATTTAAAGAAGGGGGGTAGTCACCAACAATGTGTATTTTTTAACATTATTTTATTATTCCTTGTCTTGGTTTTTCATTGGGAATTATGTTTGGATCATTGTAATAATGTTTTTAAATCACTGAAATCGTTTTTGCGCGTTTCAGACGTTCTGTGAAGCGTCCTCGTCAGAAATTATTTTCAAGTGTGTTGGAGATGTAAAAATGGTATTTTCGTAGTTCATGAAAATGTTTCCAAGGGGTGGAGGCGAGAAAGTGTCTATTATTCATTGACATGTTCAATTTTTATTGCTCTTTTATTGGGCTTGTCGAGGCCGCTGACCTCGGCTGTACTCACTCTCGTGTTGTGTTTCTCTCTCTCCCTCACTCTCTCTTTCTGCTTGTGTGTGTATTCCCCTTTAGGGTTGGGTGTGTGTGTTTTCTTTTATTGGTTTGAGAATCTGTGTACTGTTTTATAGTATTATGGGATTATTTGCTTCCCTTGGAAGGTGACTGTGATACAAGGTGGTTACTAATGTGTATGTGTGAGGAGGGGAGGGACCAACTCTTCTAAAATAAGGGTAGGGGTGCTTTCATTCTATTTTGATATTTATTTTTTGGATTCTTAGATTTTAGTTTTGTGATTTTTCGTTTCAGTCTTTTCAGGTATTCTTTATATTATATTTGTTTAGATAGAGGGGGTATTTAAAAATATGTATTGGGGATTTTTTAATGTTTATATTTATTTGTCTCCCCATATGGGTATGGCCACACTCAGGATCGGTTCCTAGTGTGGGGAAGATTTTGTTCTCCAGAGGGGGGGCAATTGGAGGGTGTATAGGTATGGGAGGGGGATGATAGAAGGGATGATAGTTGTCTCAGTCATGAGGGGGTTCTCTTCCCTTTACTGAGGAGGTAGCGAGGTGTTGGAACAGAATGTTGTACTATGGTTCTAGGTGTTTCCTAGTGTTGTTGGTTTCAAGGTTAAGTAGGGTTGGTATTTTTCAGTGTGTTGTATTAGAGATAAGGGTGCTATGTCTGTGTGTGATTGTATGCGCGCGTGTGTGGGTTTTAATGTGTCGGTTGTGATTTATGTGTGGGTGTGTATATGTATATGTGTATGGATGTGCATGCGAGTGTGGCTTGAATTTCATGTTTTTGTGTGTTGATATTAAGCTCTGTTCAGTTCAGGAGTGAATCTGGTGATGACATTTTTTTTCTGTTTAAGTAAATAAACATAATTGTCTGTTTGGAAGATTGGCATTATTTTGAAGCTGTTTCCACTGCATGTGTGTACGTATTTTGAAACATAGAGGTGTCTGTTATCTGCAATTTTGATGTTGCTCTCATGTAAGGCCACTCTATTGCTGAAATTGTTGGTGGCGCCTATGTAGGATTTGTTGCATTCTGTGCATATACTACATTTCTGGAGGTTCAATTTAGATCCTTTTTTATTCTGAATATCTGTGCTGGGTTTTTAATGTGTATGTCTTACCTTCTATTATTATGTCACATACTCCACATCGCGGTTTGTGCATTTTGTAACCCCTTTGTGGTGTGTGGGACGAGTTTTGAGGAAGTTAGGATGTGTTTTAAGTTTTTGAGTTGGCGTTTGCTCTTTATTATTTTTGTTGTTTTAAGCATGTTGTTTATTTTGTCGTTCTGATTGAGGAGGATGAGGTTTTTTTGTTATCTGTGTGAATATCTATATATATATATATATATATATATATATATATATATGTATGTATATATATATACTTATTTGTATATTCCTCCCCAAATCTTGAAAGAATTGAACTTTTTTAATGCATTTCGATATAATTAAATGGAGTTTTAAATTTAAAAAATAGATTTTTAAAATTATTTTTTTTAATATTAAACGAACTTACATAAAAACATGTCATTGAAATCAGATGTAAAATTTAATAAAATTAAATGTTTACTTTAATAAAATAAAATCATCGGACTAATAAATGTTTATTTTTCACAAAACGAGAGCTAAACCTAAATTCGTAATGTATATATCTGCTTCCACTTCCGATTATAAAAGAGATGATAATTGGCTGAAGAAAGTATGATATGTGTATCTAAAACGGAAACTAATTATCGGGTATGAAACCGACGGTACCGATTACTTATCTCATCTAGAACTAGAAATAAAATACTATAATACGCTCTTGTTTTCGGATTTTCCGTATAATGGACCACTCTGTTGGATTTCTTTTTCCAAAAAATAAACTAATTATATATATATAGAGAGAGAAAATAAAAAGGAACAAACCGTATTATGTGTTCATCAACGTTTCGTCTTTATTTCGAGACTTTATTTCGAAATAAAGACGAAACGTTGATGAACACATAATACGGTGTGTTCCTTTTTATTTTCTCTATTTTGTCGGAATACTATTTCCATTATTTTCATCATATATATATATATATATATATATATTTATATATATATACATATATATATTAATATATTTATATATATATACACATATATATAAATATATTTATATATACATATATATATATAAATATATATATATGTGTGTGTGTGTGTGTGTGTGTGTGTGTGTGTGTGTGTGTGTGTGTGTGTGTGTGTGCATGCGTGCATGTATCTATTTCCTGTGTACTTGTTTGGGCAATGCTAGTGAAATCTTACGACTATTAACATTTTTAGACTAATCAGCATATTTTTTTTTCTGTGAACATTCTGAACTAATTATCGTTAGGTTGCTTCTGAATAAATTTAAAAAGCAGCTAAATATGCCTGATATGGAAGATCTGTAAAAACATACTTTGGTCAATATGTAATAGGATCACTAAACTCACAAATAAATGTGTCTTTTTGTATTTAAATGCCGACGCGTAAATTTATCCTATATTGTAGGAATATCAATACGGCTGGTAAAAATTCAATGGGTTTAATTATCTAAGCAGTCATATGTTTCCGCTTAGTAAGTCTCTCGAATTTCTTGCTGTTTCCAAAGTTTTATCTAACCACTTCCGGTTCCGGTATTTGATGAATGTCTGTTAATCTCTCGATTAGATTTTATTGGTCAATGTAGTAAATAAACATTCTAATTCCGTTTTTTTATAAGAGAAACGCCTTAATCTCAGGCTATTAAAAACGTACCATTCCTATGTATGTGAGCGACACAGAATTCAAATAATACATTTAATACTATATATAAATGTCTACTCTAGTAGAAAATTGCTTGGCAAACAATTTAAACAACGCTACGCCTTAAAAAAACTTTAGGTAGTAGAAATAACCATAAATTATGAATTAACAAATGTTGATGGCACTCAGTGAGAATAGATACTGTCGCCACATTAATGTAAATTAAAGCATAAAGGGTATTCTGAAAGTACAGCCCCACACATCTTCGCTTTTAATGAGAAAACCAATTGGTTTCAAATCAGGCGAGACAAACCAAGTGAATTTTATTGAAACCGAACCGTTTTCGCCTAACACACAAACACACATACACACACACCCACACACACACACACACACACACACACATATATATATATATATATATATATATATATATATATATATAAACTAGCAAAAATACCTGTCCTTGACTGTAAAAAAGGCTACGAGTTTTATATTTCTATATGTTAGGGTTCAGGCGCAGACACATACTCCACAACTTTAATAAACAACCTCTGTTCAAAATCTAATATACCAATTTTTGATCCTCGATGCCTTTTCTATAATTGCATGTTGTTAGTATTGTATAATAATCAACAATAGAGGAGCCTATTCGTGTACGCACACAAACACACCCATACAGCCATTCAATTTTATTATATGGATTATATAAAATATGGTCAAATCTTATTTCGGTAACCTTAATTGGTTTCGACATTATTCCCAAACAACATATTTTTCCTATACTGTATTTTAATGAAAAAAATCCATTCTTTGAAATCCAGATAGACCCCATGATTTTATTATACACTCCTATTCAAACTTAAACACGCTTATTACAATAATCTAATGTGGATCTTTGTATAAAAAAATTAAAAAAACACTTGTTAAACTTTGTGATATATTAACATTCTATGGATATATATATATATATATATATATATATATATATATATATATAATTATGATTTAAGAAGTTTTTAGAAAATGACTCGTGTGTTGCTACCAAGAGTCGAAACCAAGGTATTTAGCTTACGATTTATTTTATCCTCTGCCATTAAGGACTGAGCTATGTTTACTGCAAGGTTAAAAATTAAAGCACAAACCAATGGGTATAACGTTATGCATGCATATTCGTAATGCCAGCGTTCGACTTAGCAAATTTCATTTTTGTTTTAATTTTTACACTTTTGTATTGAGTTTCTCGAGCTAAAACTCAAATATAATGTTTCGCATTGGTTAAAACACCTTATATATGAAGTGTCGCGTCTTTAGACTCCAAACTTTAGGAGGAGTTTTGCAGGCAAAATTATTAAAACATAATATATATATATATATATATATATATGTATATATACATAGAGGTTTCTGTTTACTATGAACTTTTCATGCAAATATTACGCAAGTATAAATCATGTATAATAGCCGCATTAATATAATTACACGAGATAGAAGAAAAGATAAAGGAGATCACTCCATAAGAAAACCGAAAAACTAATAGGCAGTTAATTAAAATGAATGTTTTAAAAAATATGCGAATTAATTAGATCTTTTGCTAATGAATGTATCAGAAATTTGTATTTTCTTTTAAAATAACAGTAAATAGATGTTTAATATAAATATCAATACACAAAAAGTGAGTATATAAGAGTATAGATTAACACACTTTAATGTGTATGTCTTGTTACGATAACATAAATAAACATAAAGTAAACACCAGGCTTCGTAGTTTCTTGGAATTCGTTTCAGATTCAGACAAACAAACAATCATACAATATAAATGTAATATTAATTTAGCATAACTGAGCAAATCGACAGTATCCACAGGTATCGAATTATATGATTACAGACCAAAAATCATATATTTAATACAAGCATTCTTAAATAAAATCTTCTCTTTTCTATACAGAGCGTTAGCCTTATTGATAGACAGAACATCTTATTTAACTATAGAATAAACTTTAGTTAATATGACTGAACACTAATATGTCTTTAAATATGAATGTTGCACATCTGTGTTATCTAAATATTGAACATAATCACCGTAAATAGTTAATACCGAAAGATTTCAGGACCAACACTTTTATTGGTTTAGCCGCATCGACTAAAAATCTTATTCTATCTGAATGGTAAGGTGATTAGCTAATGGTATGTTTGTATGTATCAGCAATTGTTTTTTTTTAGAGTTGAGATCACTCAATTTCTATATACAAGACCAGTTTGTTTGTAATATTCTACATGGTATCGCTTTTGTGATTAGTATCTAAAGTACATTTTTGTCTGTTTATTTGCATCAAAGTATATTATATCTAATGAATGTATACTAGTAGAGCGAGGTATGTAATATGTTATAATTCTTACAAGGTATTTGTGCGATAGACCACATATATTCATGTGATACATTCATCCGATTACGTAGATAGTTATATTCCAGCTTTCATATTTTAACGACTTAGTAATGTCGGTGTTGGCGTCTGTATTGGGCATCAATATAATGTAAATATTTTTTAGTAAAATATACAACAGATAACAGATCCAACTTTGGAATTTCTACGGATCGCGTTTGTGATGGACTTATGTTATTTGATTTTATTGTTAGACACCGACATTTTATTCGATCTCAGATGACTGTGATGTCACACGAGAAGTAAGAGATAAGATTATTTTGCTATTCAGGCGCCGTTAGGCTACGACGTGATAAATTGAACCCCACCTTTCACAGAGTCACGTTCTGATGGGGGAAATTATCTCGAGAAGGCGGGGGTGAGAGAAAGGGAGTTGGGTTTTGTCATAAACCTTGAAACTTGAGTTAAGCAACGCATAATAAGGACCAAACAAAATGCTTCCGAAAATAATATATTGTGCATTATATCTGAAGGCAGAGATTGGCTTGTTTTTACAAGAATTCCGTGGAACAATGGAACTCACGTCGCGATGTATGTTTCTACTTATAAGAAAATGAACCTAGACGACTACAAAACACATTCTCTTCTATGTACTACGTATAAGATAGATTTCATAGTTAAATGCTAATAAATGACTAAATACTATATTAATAATATATATGTCCATCAATATGTCTGTCAAAATAATTTAAGTATATTTTTGTAACATGAGATTAAATGTCTTAGTGAAAAAATTACATTTTCCTTTTATTAATTCTTTTTTTTTACACAGTGGTCACCACTTATCAAGGCCCGGAAGCCACCCAGGGATAAGGGTTATTGCAAATACATTACGTTAGTGTGGAGATTTGATGAAGTGTTTACTTAAGGGGGCGGTTCATTAGGAATTTGTTAACGTTGGACTTGAACACATCCAAGTTGTAGTCAGGTGGGAGGCAGGCAGACCGAACAGAGGTCCACAGGCGAGAGATTGGAGTTCAGACGAGCACCTGCCATGGAAATAACGATAAAAAGGAAAGGCTCGCAACGTCTCTTCCGTGGGAGAGAGGTTGCAAGGTAGAGAAAAGGGCATCCCCCACTAAGCCACGAAATCTATTTTGTACTCTGTCAAGACAGGATAGGCTTTTTTTAGTAGCTCCTGCCCAGATATGGCAGCAGTATTCCATCCTTGGACGTACTTGACTTTTATTCTATAAATTCTTTTATTCTATAAATAGATAGGAGCACGTGCACAATTTATCCGGAAATAGAAATCTTCTTACGTTCTAGAAAGACACAACATGCCAGTTGGCAAAAAGACACTGAACCATTATGGCAAACGGACGTTAAGTATTTTTAAAAATTCATCCTAAATGTTTTTCATGCTACGTTTTTATACTTGTTTTTCTTGTTTTATTTTGTATTTGTATTTATTTGTATCTACTTTCCTGTCTTATTCGTCACCCCCCCCTTCGCCACTATTGAAACAGACAAAACAGTTCAGCAATGCTACAAAGTAAACTAACGATAAAAAAATGACGGGAATTATTTTCTCTATTAGAGTAGATAAAGTTCGGACTTTTTAATAAAAAAAAAGTTAGGACTTTAAAAAAAAATGTACATTTAATATTTACACTTGACCAATGTAAGATATTATATACTCATAATCAGTGTAGTATCGTAACATAAAACTATGTCAGCGAGACTCAAAACATATGGTTCGAGTGTGTTGCGGATTAGTTGGCAATAATAAATTTCGGATTCGATTGTAGATATTCATCAGCGTGTGTACCTGGTTATGAAGTAAAACCACCTTAATTGTTTGGCTAATGAAATAGGTAGGATTAGAAAATGAAAATGACTGAAACCAGATTGTATTATTTTTAGCAGAATTACGTTTCTGCAGTAAATAATGTAACACTCAGAGAATAAATTACGTATATTATGCAATACATTGCAGAATGGATAATACAATTGATGGCTTAAATGATAGATTAATTAGATATACTAATTAAAAAATGTAAAAATAATGTAAAGAATACAACAGAAGGCAATTTAATTAACATAATCTCTACGGGCAATACTAAATACAATAATTCGAATGTATCACATGTTTTTAAAAGACCGTCATAAGATGAAGAAATAAATTTGGATATTTTTATGGGATCCAAAATATATTAAGTTATTTAATTTCATATTATGCATAAAACTATCTGGGAAATACAAAGTAAATCATTTTATACAATGGATACTAATGTGTTCCTATCGGTAAATAGCCAATTAAAACCTCAAATACATGTATCCGATGTTAATGAAATTCCAAATGTTTATAAAACTATAATCCGGATATTTTTTCTACATGTAATTTTATTCAGAATATATAAAGAGAAAGACAAAAGTTTAACAAGGTAAACAGATATACTAATACAATATAATTTTATTTACCTCTCGCTAGAAGGTTAGGCACAGTTCGTGTTTGATAAAAAAAGGTGTTCTCTCGTAAACAATGAATTCGGAGACTCACATTTTTAAATCGTGTAGTGAACCACTTAGCAAGTGTAACCTCTTATAAATATGAAACCCAATATTAAGATCTATATGGTGTTGTTTTTCATTTAATCCTGGTATTCCTGAATTAATTAAATAATTTACTATTAATCATATTTAAACAATTATATTTTATAGAAAAACTAAGCTAAATTTATCCGACCATTCTGCTGTTAAATTCGACGTTTGAATTTTTTTTTACAGAATTGTTTATTTGTTCAAACAAGACTAATAATAATAAGAATTTGCAAGAATTTCTCACTTGCTTAGGACGTAACTCTGATTGTTGGAAAAAATCCGAATGTATCAGTTTTTAGCGCGTATTATGCAAGTGATTTTGAAAATGCACTGATAATCCTCTTCCACAATGCACATGTATTGCTCTGTCTTATTAATAGTCTACCAATCACTTGCGGGTGTTTCACACTGACTCAATTGCCATCCTTTAAATCAGTTAAAGGAAACGTAAGGTGTAGAACTCCATCGCAGACTGTACTCATAGTCGTAAAATTATTGCGATAGATTTTATTCTGTTAAACTCTCTCGCATTAGAATTAAAGAGGAATTTTTCATCTATTATTTCATTTGAGTAAATTGCTAATATTGATTACGCATGTGGCAATTCATAGAACAATAAAAGAGCCACTCAATATAGAACACTAGTTGTGCTTCTTACATTCTACATATTGATTAATGTTTCATTTGCTATCAGCACTCATGGGAGAGAGAATATGTTCAATGTGTTTCATCTAACATGATTAAACTGAAGCTTTCTAATCAAGAGTTTTGTGAGTATAAAACCCCTTGGTAATGAAGATAACGTATTCGTCTATACGGAAATTACTCGAGGCCAGGCATAAACCCGCGTGATATAAAAGGTGTAATAAAAAACGCAATATGAGTATTTATAAAACGGAAGATGTAGCAGAACAACAGCAGTATTCTACAAACCTAAGTTTATTAGAAAAAAAACTATCAAAATAAGAGGATGTATTACAATGATGTATCTAAACAGGGAATTGATAAAGAAAACAAAAACAACAGGTCAAACGAGCTGGAACAAAAAAAAGCGAAAAATGTATCAGTCACTTGTGATAACCACAGCACGTAATAATATTTATAGAAAATATTCAGACTAGCATATCACATAGATTAGCGAGGTTGCAGAGAAAAGAAAATTGTAAATCGAATCGATTTAATGATACGTTTCTTCACTTCTTTATGAACCTTTAAATAGGATATAGGGATCCATCGCATTAAACCTGACGACGATACGCCATATATGACTTACATAGTAGATTGCTGAGATAGAGAAAGCCGGGAGTGTGAGAAAATGGTCAGAGCGATTAAGAGAACTGTCCCAGCGAGAAACAAAAAAAAAAAGCGACGAATATAATATGCGGATATCAAGAAGAATTTCATGAGTATGGAGACCAGGAAATAGTAAATTCATTTTATCGTCAAGAGTACATCATTCATGAGAATATCAGGAAGAAAAGGGGCACGCTTACGACTGAAAAACATGTAATAATCTTAAACACACTCAACCAAATTATACAACTTTCTCCCTAGAACAACTAGACGTTGGACCCCCCCTTCATGCTACCTGCTACCTGCTACTTTGAAAGTACTGATATGCAGAAGTTCAAATTAAACGTAAACTAACATCTTGTTAATCAAAGTTAGGCATGCCCCCAATCAGTAGCCCCTTACGTCAAGTGGCTATATGCCTTGTTTAAGGTGAAGGTGGATAAAAAAACCAAACAAACAATTAATTACTCAAATCCACAGTTGAATGCAAGTTAAACTCTAAATCAGCTGCATACTTATAGACACCCATAGTTGATGGGCTAGAAGCATCGCTGGAATAAAGGTTGGTATTATCAGCATTTACGTTTATCTTTTTAATAATACTCTTGAGTGTCATTCTCTAGAATTTGTTCTAATTCCTCACGTATACGCACATTAGTTTTCTCCCACCTACCAGTTATACAGCATAGTATCATCAGCAAATATGCTTATTTAGAATACACTTCTTTTCAATCAGGTCGTTTAACGATATCTTAGAAATTAATAGTCAATTGATCGATGTAGACTCACATGTTTATAATGCTCTCTAGACGTCAGCCATTGGGAAAAAGTTGAATATTTTTCTTGTCTAAAAGAAAGGTTATATTATATATTCATCCAGTAAAAACGCACGATTAAGTTTGCATTAGAAAAAACCCGTGTTAGGCCCTGAAAATTGTTCGAGATTGTTTCCATTGTTTTATTCTGTGTATGGTATATGCGTATGGATATATTCGTGAAGATATGTCTAGTAAACCAGCTTGCTGAATTACGTAGTGCCGGTAAAAATGAAGTGTAATATCCAATATGTGATTGACTAGTTTTGATTGATTAATGGTTCAAAGGTGTTTGATAAAAGAGGTAGTAGACAGTATTATTTACTTGGAAGTCAGTATCTCAGTGAGTACCGAATGATTTCTAGTGTACTATCCGTTATGGTTTTCCGGCTGCAATGAATAAAGAGGTTTGATGATGACGCAGACAAGAACAAACATTTTAATGACAAGGAATAAGCCAGATGACTAAATAGACACACTTTTCGTTTAGTTAATGCTATTTATGTTTTTTGGTTTTTGTTACCATTTATTTCGCATTGTCTAAATAAGTCTATTATAACCATCATTTTACGAAAATACTTTAAAATGCTTATGATTAATAGGGTACGGGCAAAGTAAACGTTGCCAAGATCATATGTAATGTATAGTATATACATATTTTAGTCTATAATCTATAATTGCAACAGAAAGAAAAAAATATATATTCTAAATAAGTATATATTATGTGTGTGTATACGCACATACACATATATAAGTGTTAGTGTGTGTGTGCACGCATATAATATATATATATATATATATATATATATATATATATATATATGCTCGTTTTTTGTGTAATTTTTATTTAGTTACAAGATTCTACAGATTTACTGGGTGTTTTCCTTAAAAGAATTCACTCATGTGATCACTGGGACAAAAAGGCGATTTATCTTATTTTATCACAGATTATACTGTTTTATTTCGCAGGGCAAAACCGACATTTCCCATCAGTGTTCATGGTGGACATTTCTTTAAATGTCTACAGATGAAAGGTTAACGATAGCCAGGATGGACAACAAGGAGACGGCGCTTTTGATCCGCTTCGCGACTTTCTTTGCACTCGGTCGAATTTTCGCAGCAACGGTAATCACAACTTCACTGACCATTCTCCCATATGACCGGACGTGACAATCCTTGTGCTACTTCCGCAACTTTGACAAACGCTCGGAATTTAATAGCAAGGTACGTTTAACTGTATAAAGTGCGTCTGAACACATATGCGAAAAAGTAAATAGTCGATTGACCCCACAATAGTAAGAGGATTCTATGTATAACAGAATCTAGCATGCATGAACACACAAAATCACGCATAAGAACACACACACATACACCCCCATATATATATATATATATATATATATATATATATATATATATATATATACCCAAAACATCTGGGCTTGATGGATAGGAGGCTATAACTTGCTGCTCTGTTTTCAAATGATCTGAAATATATATTGTATTTATTCCAGTTCATGTTTCCTGTAAACGTTAGGGCGAGGAGTTTTAAGAAGTACTTTCGGGTAATGTGTCCTTGGTCATTGCTGTTGGTTGTAGAGAAGGTTTCTTGTAATTACTGAAGAAAACAAGCTTAGTTTTGCCAGCATTAAATGTGACCATCGATTAATGTCCTCATTCCACTACGGATTGGAGGTCATCCTATAGTGTTTCTGCCATTTGCTTTTATATGTGTACATTTGTTTTCCTATCGTGCCTGTTATAGAGAGTGGTGTCATCAGCTATTATACCCATCACTAAAACAGTTTTATCAGGGAGGTCATTTATAAATATCAATAATGATAATGGTCCAAGGATACATCCTTGAGATACTCCAGCATTTATATCATATTGTTTAGATTTGACACCATCGGGGACAACCTGCATTTTTCTCTTACTTAGGAAGGATTTAATTACATTATGTATTCTTCCAGTGATACCATATGATCTACTTTTTCTGTCCAAAACCTGAGATATATCGAGGGCTACCGCTCTACCCTCCCATGTTTTGTCCAGTGAACGGTAGATAAGTTCCGAGATTACAGTAAGGATACCTGCTGTAGAGCGGGCTTGCCTAAATCCATATTGATTGTCGGTCAGGAGAGAAGCAGCGGAAAGGTGATGGACAAGAGCTTGCTTAATTAATGACTCAAATATTTTGGCGAATAACGGGAAAATGTTAATGGGCCGATAATTTCATGGGTCAGTTCTTTCGTCAGAATTCTGGAAAACTTGTATTATTGAAGACGCTATCTAGTAGTACGGAAAGCAAGATTCGTTAAGGCATTTGTAATAAAAATTGGAGAGAACTGGAGCAACTTTAGCAGAGCATTTTAATAGCACAACCGGGATGAGATCGGGTCCACATACTTTTGACGTGGGTAGGTTTTTATATGATATCATGTACCTGAGAAGAGGTAATTTTCAAATTATCTAATGTTGTGTCTGTCCGCAAAGGAAAGTCAGGAAGGGAGTGGTGTGCCCGGTCCAATTTGAGGCAAACCGACGGGAAAGCAGGCTAGTCTTCTCGCTTGCCGTGCAAACGACCTCCTTATATTTGATAGCGGAGGAATCCTTGACTGCGATTATTTACTATACCTTTGTAGATTGTCGAAAAATCATAGGTTCCTAATTTCTGTGTTTTCTGGTGGTTTCTGTGTATTATCACTTAGCTGTCGCTGTTTCTCTCTTAGAATTACTTCTAGCTTCTATATACTTCTGTCAGTTTTAACTAGGCTTATGCTGGTTGAATCTGCGTATGCATGCTGCCTTTGAGCAAGGGCAGCTACACAGAAGTAAACCATTAAAGAGAGCGGGATGTGCTATAGAATTTTCGTGTGGGAACATTTGCAGTTTTTAACCATTTAGTGGTTTCATTTTCACATATTCCTCGGGGAATTTGGACACAACTACCTAACTAGTCGATTGTATGCAACAAAAAAGGACAAAAAAGCCCGTTGTTATTAAACGAAAATGAAATCATGTCGCCTTTTATATGGCGGCGATTTGTTCGTAACAGTATGTCCGTTCATCACCGTTTCGTCTTTTTTCAAAACTTCCTCGGAATTAATAATTTGAAGAATATTATATGTCAGTACAATATATGAAGGTATATTTGTTTTGTTTATGATGGTCAAAGAGTGTTTTTTTTTATTTCAGAATTACCAACGACCTTTTTCGTATCGAAATAGAACAAATACATGCTTGTAATATCACAAGAACAACAATTATATCGTCAATTATTATACTAATATTTTTTTAAAATTTCATTTCCCGTATATATATATATATATATATATATATATATATATATATATATATATATGTGGGGGGGGGCGTGCGCGCGTGTGTGTATGTGTATGTGTGTGTGTGTGTCCCTTTGTAGATGCGGGCGTTTTAGTGCGTGTTAGGTTAACAGATAGACGGTGTCATTACAAGCATCATTGTGAAGGATTGAATTCACAATAAACAAATAACCTTATAAATGAGAGAAGAGCAGCACGTAAAACATGGAGATCAGAGGGATATGTGTAAAACCCAAATAAGCGGGGTTTAACAGTATAAACAATCGTGTCTGCTTTTTAAAATCTGGCTTTAAGCAGCACTGAACGAAGTAAAGTAGAGTCAGAGAACTACACGTGTGGGTGTTCACAGAAAAGCGACGAGTGTGCCCCGAACACGCGAGAATTACGGTCTAAAAAAGCACCGCAATATAGCTAAAGAGATAGAAATATACGAAAATAATATATAACGATATCTTCAAACAGAGTGTCTGGCTGCAGTTTAACACTATTCAACGATCTTTCTCAATTTGTCTAATTGTCTTTAAACACATACAGATAATAATTTAAAATATCTAGAGATATTCACAGTTATCAACAGTCTAGAAATTAGCACCCGGTCATGTATCATCTATCTCTGACTTGATTAGAAAGAAATACATCGATAGGGCAACGTACACCTCAGCAAGAATTATAGCTAAAAATAATCTATATATCTATAAAAGTGCTCTCTGTTTATCTCAGCATTGTTTCCAGTCGTCTTGGACTTCTCCTTGCCACTGAATTCAAGCAATGCCGATTCAGGAGAGGTATGGTTAGAGATTGCACAACCCTTGTCATAAAATTTCACGTGCAGATGCCCCTGCAGGGGGTATCCTTTGTCTTTTGAGACTGAACGTAGGCATACATTTACTCTTAATATTCACGGATGCACGTATTTAATCTCGCCTAAAATGAAATTCTATAAATTTCTATTTTTAAAATTTGTCATCCTGTAAATTTTTGAATTTGCATTTCATGAGATATATATTTGAATAAATACTGAACATTTAAATAATATGTGAACTCTTCTGATTAATGGGCGATTAAAACAAATAAAATTAACGCATTTATTACAAAGCTTGGTAGATTTTTAAAAACTGCATTGATAATATGAACTAAAAACCAATATTTCTACAAAAGTGCTCAATATATGTGTAGAGCTTTATAAATATTATTATATAAACATTCTAAGGAGCCTACACAGATCGATCAACGTTCCAACATTTCCATGTTGCCATAAGTCCGAAAATAAGTTTAAAAGCTTTGATCGATCTCCTTAGAATGTATTTATAATTTATTTATATATATATATATATATATATATATATATATATGAGACAACAAACAAATGATAGTGATGTATGGTATTCCTAGCAAATAGATAGGAATACTCATTCCTGCAGAAACCGCCGGTATCAATATTTGATCAATTTTTTTCACTGTATACTATTACATACGTTTATTAGTTCTTACAAATGTAGTTTAACATCGTTTTTATTCCCCCTGAAGAGTATAACTATCTGAATTAGGTAGGTGAATATTTATACATATGAGCAGATACAGAATTCACTCGTAAACATATTAATTGGTCATTATTAATTTTCTAATGCAATTGATAGATGATGTAAGAGGCTGTAATGTGGACTATGGTCAGTCTAATTTACTCAAATGCAAGGAGGAAAGAAAGGTGGAACCCTTCCTGAAAATTCAGAAACCTTAGATATTTGTGAAAATGTAAACATAGTTATTAGACATAAATTAATAAATATTCTTCAGATTTCAATCTCTTTTGAGCACTTTAAAGTATGTTAGTAGCAAAATATTAGCAAAATCTCCGATTTGAAAATTCAAATATATCAAATTTGCAAAGAAATTGATCCGTAGTCATTAGAGCCTCATTACGCAAGATTAATTGAATTTGAACATCTACTTAAGACCCTGTAAGCTTATATTATTTTATATTTTAAATTTTAGACATTTTTAGAGAATCAAAATCATGAAATGGATGTCGATCAAAATTGTAATAATGATGTTGGATGTAAGGTTTAGTTCGATATCTTGATTTTAATCTTCGTAAAAAAAGCATAAAATTCCTCTGACGTGTAATATATATATATATATATATATATATATATATATATATATATATATATATATATATATGAGACAACAAACAAATGATAGTGATGTATGGTATTCCTAGCAAATAGATAGGAATACTCATTCCTGCAGAAACCGCCGGTATCAATATTTGATCAATTTTTTTCACTGTATACTATTACATACGTTTATTAGTTCTTACAAATGTAGTTTAACATCGTTTTTATTCCCCCTGAAGAGTATAACTATCTGAATTAGGTAGGTGAATATTTATACATATGAGCAGATACAGGATTCACTCGTAAACATATTAATTGGTCATTATTAATTTTCTAATGCAATTGATAGATGATGTAAGAGGCTGTAATGTGGACTATGGTCAGTCTAATTTACTCAAATGCAAGGAGGAAAGAAAGGTGGAACCCTTCCTGAAAATTCAGAAACCTTAGATATTTGTGAAAATGTAAACATAGTTATTAGACATAAATTAATAAATATTCTTCAGATTTCAATCTCTTTTGAGCACTTTAAAGTATGTTAGTAGCAAAATATTAGCAAAATCTCCGATTTGAAAATTCAAATATATCAAATTTGCAAAGAAATTGATCCGTAGTCATTAGAGCCTCATTACGCAAGATTAATTGAATTTGAACATCTACTTAAGACCCTGTAAGCTTATATTATTTTATATTTTAAATTTTAGACATTTTTAGAGAATCAAAATCATGAAATGGATGTCGATCAAAATTGTAATAATGATGTTGGATGTAAGGTTTAGTTCGATATCTTGATTTTAATCTTCGTAAAAAAAGCATAAAATTCCTCTGACGTGTAATATATATATATATATATATATATATATATATATATATATATATATATATATATATATATATATATACACTGTGGACCGACCGTCCTTGCTCGCTTGAATCTTATAAGTGGGTGTAAGTGTATAAATCGAACTACTGTGTATGGGTAAATATATATATATATATATATATATATATATATATATATATATATATATATATATATATATATATATATATATATGACTTCCTTCAGCTTGACAGACTATGGGGCCCACTGTAAGGGTGCTTTCACGTGAATTTTTTGTGGCAAGTGTTGCACAATCTCCAACCTCACCTTTCCTGAGTCGACATTGTTAAATACCACTGACAAATGGAGATTCAGGACGACTGAAAACAATGCCGAGATAAGCGGAAAGCACATACAGCGCCTAGAATTCCCAAATGGGTACTAGCCAGGCTCAATGTTGCTTAACTTAGGGCATCTGACGAGAACCGGGGTGTCAACGTGATTATTCCGCACACACACACACACACACACACACGCACAATCACATTTTAATCTAGATAAGACCTATGCATGATTTGTACCGCAAAGAATAATCGAATTCAATGTCGTGACCAATACATACGTGCTTGAATACGGTACTTATCAGATAGCTGAATGTTCTGGTTTCGATTCTGATGACACCTAAATCATTTCTTTTTAAAACTTTTGAAATCACTACTATATATTGGGTACAATATAATAAGAAATAGAGAATTGTCTCTATAATGATAAATATGAAATCTGCATGAATTAAAATATCATATTTAAGCGTATTTTACGACCGGACAACCCTGGACATCCTGCTAGTAGTTATGTAAATCGTAAACGTCACACAAGAAAGCCGGGAGTAGTATAGTGATTTTAACATCACGATCTGCGCATGTTGGCTTAAATAACTAACGTGTTTTATTTCAACGTGAAGTGCTCGACAATAACTACAGCGTTCTTAAAGAGGCTGACATTAACTTAAGTGTCGGTACTTTCCCATGATAGTACGTGGTGGCCATTTTTTGTTTGGCCCAGCTTCGGGAACAATAAGCCTGACTGAAAGTCGCTGAGTTTGTAAAAGTGATTAATCTTTCAAACGTCGTCTTGTAGCTTTCTTTAAATCATTATAATCCGTGAAATTATGATTATATCGAGATTGCGTTAATCATCAATGAAGTTGCTTTTTATCTTATATTGCAATTTATTTCACATAGTATATTAAACAGTCTACTTTTTCCTGTGTGCTTATAGAATGAATTTAAACGAATAGTTAAATGAATGCATGGAACTTTAAATGCATGCACACGAAAAAAAGAAAGAAGCCACACGAGATACGAATATGTACATCTAATGTAGTAATATAAATGATTTTTTAAATACAAAAACAATAGGCAGTTCTTACGTTTTTTTTTTTTTACGTAGAAAGTGATCATTTATCCAGGCCCGAAGACCATTAAAGAATACGTATAAAGTATTGGGCAGACTGTGAAACAAAAAGCAGTCACGGAGGTGCCTGGATAATGCTAAGACAACTCACCATGAATCTATTCAACAACGCTATAGTCAGCCGAGAAACAGACAAACGGTAGTTTGTTCCATGGCAGACAGCTCAAGAAAAGAAACTTTGCTCATGGAATTTATGTTAACTTTTGGCCGTGAGGAACTTTATTGGCAGTTGTTTTATCTAGGCGAGTATATTTGTGAACCATTTAACGTGTAGGAATTAGAGTTTGGAGCAAGACGAACACCTGCCATAAAAGTATTGATAGAGCAAATACTGAATTGAAACGTTCTTCTGTGAGAGACAGGATGGAAGCAGACATGGGTATCGACTATAAATGTGTGAAGTAGATTCAGATACACGACAAGGCAGAAAGGGGTGCAGATGTTAACAGTAATTTATTTTAGGCTGTATTACAACCGGTGAAAATCGGACGCGATAGTGTGAGATAATAGTTTAATCTTACATAAGCCCAAGAAGGAAAATATACTTTTCCCATTCGATTAAAATAAAATGGACTAACTGAGAAAAGTATAATAAACAAGGAGGTGGTATATATCTAAAATAAACCTATGTTTAATAAATTTACAATATATTAATATATTAAAGACTAATCACGTTAAAACCTAAAAGACATTCGTTTTGTGTACAAATAGAAGGTATCTTTAAAAGATGTACATGATCTAAAATATCCTTAGGTTATAATCGGAATTACCACAACTTAAAATGGTAAATGTGTCAATGTTTCAGTTCGTAGCAAAAGACGGGTTTTAATCAAATAATCTGCTATTGAAGATACAGATGTGCCACGTAGAGCTCCCGTTGTCAAATAGGTGCCATTCTTGATTCTGCTTTTTATGTTCTGTTAAACTAGACTATTCAAACTTTGACCCATTTAGTCGGCACTGGAACTACATTTTAATTGATGCATTATATTATTCTTATAGTAGGGGCGTAGTACATCTTTTCGATAGGATGTCATTAAAGGTTTCGCAGAGAGCAACACAGGTATTTAAGCAGGAGCATACCATTTTCTTAATGCTGAGCTCATTTGCATTGCGAATTACTCGTTTACTGAAACTAGCCATCGTAAACGAATATCGATTAGGCATTTAACCACTGTATTAGATTATACTAAGGGAAATATACATTTATTTTGTGTTCGGTGACTGATGCAATAACATCAAGATGGTACCCGTTATTAGATAAACCATCAATGATTGTTTTCAATTATTCATCCAATTTTTTTTTAACAATTCATATAGGCACAATGTTAGGCTCCAAATAAAATTAGGCTTTAGTTTTATAAGGCAAAGAAAATCCCAGCGTGTATACATTATCGCAAATGTTGGTTTACAATATATTGATACAAGGTAGCACAATTGAATTTTGTTACCGACATGGCAAGGAACACAAGAGCAGAATAACGTCGTATTTGTGTGTTTTCTTTTCCCTTTTTTTCTTTCCGTTAGCACACTTTTTTTAAAATGTATTTTAAACATATATTAACCCTCTTCGGTTATCTCGCTTTTTTAAAACTATCTTTACAAGATTGAGGTCGAAATCGGTTAGCTGGCTATCTTTTTTTTTATTTTAAATCATACATATCAAAACTCGGCTTTCCATCATAATTGCAATATATACATTTTATACCCCACAAAATTATTATTATATCTATCAACATATCTATAAAAGTGAACTTGTCTGTGTGTGGGTCTGTGTGTGTCTGTGTACATTTCCCTACGCAACAACTCTGTCAATTTTAAGTCTACAGACTCGAAATTTGATATATAGGGTACTGAGTTTGGGGAAAATCGATATGATCGGGGTTCGGTCAGAAATTTCGGGGTTAAGGGATAAAATTTCAACGATTTGACCTTTAAGAACTCTACCAAACTTCTCCGACAATTTTGGGTCTAAACACTTGACATTTTAGATACTGTTTCCTTGGACATGGATCTAACTTAATAACTCGATTTGAGCCCAAAACAATAAATATTAAAGGGTCATAATAGGGGTCAAAGTTAAAAAGTACCGTTTTTTTTTGTTTTTCTTTGCTCAGCATACACCTCCAAACACCCGGGCAACGCCGGGAACCTATAGCTACTATATCTATAAAAGTGAAAGTGTGTGCCTGTGTCTTTCTCTGTGCATTTCCCTACGCAATAACTCTGTCAATTTTTAGTCTACAGACTCGAGATTTGAGATACAGTGTACTGAGATTTGGTAAAATCTATGTGATCCGTTTTCGGCCAGAAATTTGGCTATTAAGGGGTCACAGTTCAACAATTTGACCTTTGAGAACTCTACCAATCTCCTCCGACAATTTTGGGTCGAATCAATTGAAATTTTAGATATAGGTTACTTGGACATGGATCTAACATAATAACTGTATTTGAGCCCAAAACAATAAATGTTAAGGGGTCATAATAAGAGTCAAATAAAAAAAAAATTGAGCGTATTTTTTTTGCTCAGCATACACTTCCAAACACCCGGGCAACGCCGGGCACCATGCTGGTATATATATATGTATATATATATATATATATATCATCATCAATGCATGTGTGTGTACGTTCTTTATGGACACGGAAACGTCTGAGTCGATGATTTCGAAATTTCACACGAATACCCATGATGTGTCTAGGAGGTATATTGGGTAGGTTTTGTCTCAGAAATGCACTTGAGATCTATCCAAAATTGATAATCAAAACATCTGATTGAAGAATGAAGGTGTATGAAATGAACAGCAAATAATGCATGAATGTATTGGAAATGTATGTTTCTTTTTGGAGCACAATAGAAACAGTATGGAACATGTTATTTTAATTCCAATCAATATATCTATAAAATTGAAATTTCTTTCTGTGTGTGTCTGTTTGTTTACATTTCCTTACACAACACCTCTGTCAATTTTCAGTCTACAGACTCGAAATTTTATATACAGTGTACTGAGATGTGGAAAAAAATCTTTGTAATCGGTTTTCGGCCAGATGTTTTCCTGGTAAGGGGTAAAAGTTTAACGATTTGACCTTTGAAAACTCTACCAAATTTCTCCGCCAATTCTGGGTATAAAACCTTTAACTTTTAGATACAGGTTCCTTGAACATGGATCAAACTTGTAATTTGATTTGAGCCCAAAACAATAGGCTTAAAGGGGTCATATCAGGGGTCAAATTCTACAAAAAATTGAGTTCTGCGGTCTCTACTAAATAACTCAGACAATTTCTGGTCTAAACATTTGAAATTTTACATAAATGGTACTTAGAAATAGGGCAATATTTTAATCGGGTTGGGTCGAAAATTTGAGTACCCAATATATAAATGTATGCATGTATGTTTTCATGTCTGCCTACAACTTTCGACAGAAGCGACGGATTTTCACTAGATCTAGATCGTTTTGAAGATCGACCTTTCAGACGAAAAATATCGAAAAATTGGGTAAAAAACATTAGTATCTTCACCTTCAACAAGGCACTTTTCTACAGGAAGGATCGCTTTCTTCGCCGATATTTTCGAAAGTTATCCTCTCGTTTCGATTGTCTAGCCATTATTAAAACCTACGCCACCTCCGGTTTGACGGTGGTTTTAACAGCAATGTTTTTCCCCCCGTTCATTTCGGCGTTTGCGTACGGGTTCGAGCCTGCCTTCCTACTACCACTTTTTTTTGCTCAACATACACCTCCAAACACCCGGACAACGCCGGGCTGACATGCTAGGGATTGTATAATGTAATTTGCATATATCGGCTGTGGTTTGCTTCATGAGATACATCGATGAAGTCATTTATAACAAATAGTGTTATAAGAATAAAAGTATGTGCTCTTCATGTAATATACACTACAATGCACTCTTCCTGCTTTGGAAATACGTGAAGCGTCCGCACCCCCGGTACACACTATAAGGGGTTCCAAACTAGAGAAGAAATGGTGACAATAAACGTATAAGTCCTCATATCTACTAATTAATGGCTGAGACGACCATTTAAAATTTCATACTAAAATACGAAAGGTGCCTGGGGATGTCTGTCCGTAGGTTTGCCTCAGGCTGCGTTTGATAATCATCGAATACGATATTCAAAAAATTCTGATTAAAAATAAGTCAGATTTTGTACAAAAATTACACTTTTATACAGCCTAAAAGCGGAATGCAAGAAGATTTATCAAAGCTCACGGATTAGAAGGTCCAGCTTATAAATTAAACTGTAGAGTCCATGTATGAAACAGGTCGGCTTTAGAAATGATAATTCATTTTAGGGCACAATGGAACAATTGTATTTTGCTTTTTTATGTTTAACATAAGTTCATGTACTTGTGTAAAGTACTTACATGAAATCGAGTTTGTTCTTTTATCAGACAGTTGCGCCTTTCGGCATGAATGTTTCCGTATCGAGCACAATTAAACCACGATGGATTACTTTTGTTTTTTAACCTTTGAGTGAATTCATTACTTAAAGATAATCTCATAAAATCAGCAGTGGCTTTTGTACGGTGCAATGTAAACTAGAAGGTGTTGTAAATTAAGTCACTGGGGAGGGGCATGTGAATCTCACCCCACCTCTCGTGGCACGCTAAAGAAGTTGACTGATAGGAACAGGAAATCAATCGATTTGATTAAAAATGTACAGTTTGTATCTATTTTGATCACAATGTGAGTATAGAAGGGTGATAACGTTTAACCACATACATACATATATATATATATATATATATATATATATATATATATATATATACATTGTAAAGTCACCACTTCCAAATATAATTAGATTTAAATGTTAATTTATTGCATGAATTTTATACAAAATTTCAAACACGGCTAACTCGTGATTTTCAATATAAACCTTCAATTTCTGTACCTCTCTCAGATAAGGTACGATATATGACGTATATTATGAACAGCCCACAAAATACGATCGGAGAAACAAACAGACCGGATGCGACTTTATCTTATGAAGTACATATGTATACACTGTGTCAATCAATCTATTGCAGGTAAGGAAAATCTCAATATTTCACTGAATATACATCACAAATTATCGTATCACCAAAGGACTGCATTAAGGTTAGTTCTTACCTGATATTTTATTCAAATCCATGCGATATTCACGAAGGTATGATGTTTTATTTTTTATCAAGGTACTTTCATTTCTATAGCTTTAATTCAGGTTTCTTAAAATATTGTTTCAGGAAATGAATACAATATCTAATCATAAAAACTGTATCTTTTCATATTTTTTCTGTCAAAGATTAATAGACAAATACACATCCTAAGATCTTAGCCTCAACTAAATGAATTATTCTTCGAAATATCAACCGTTTCTTAAGATAACTTAAAATAAGACTTTGCCCACCAATTGAAGTCGATTATTTTATTTGAAAAAGGCATAGCTCAGCGACATCAACTATTTTCCTACGCAAGACCTCCTTAGACGTAAATTACTCTCCTCCCTCTTTAACCCCTCTTTTCAATTTTGACCAGATATATTCAATTTGGTTATGGTCTGAAGAACACAGTGGACAGGTCATGAGGGTTTCTAAAATGAAGCCCATAGATTCTAGGAAAGACTGCTGTTTCCATAGCAGAATGGAGTAATGTATTGTCATGCAGAAAAGTCATCTGTAACTGACGTGACAATGAGAAGACATCGACCTATGGCGACAAGTGATTACTCAAAAGGTCGTGAATGCATTGTTGTACACCCTCTGGTACTCGGAATTGTCTAACCAACTTACTACTAACGAGCCCGCCCAAAAATATAATGACTCCACCAGCCTTGTAAGAGATCGGAGTTCCGTTCGGGTTCCAAAATTTGGCCAGTCCATCCGAACCTTCAAGAGTGGATTGGGCCTCATACGTAGATATGATAGATTGAAGACCCATTTTAATGTAAGGCTTTTCCCCAAGTATTCGTTTTTTCCTATGTTGTTTGCTCACTGTGTGGCCTGGAAGAAGTTTGATTTTCATTGCCAGTTCATTCAACACATTACATCGGGCTCTCCTGGATCTGTGAGCCATTCCAGCTCTTGAAAAAATGGAAACCCTTGTGCGTGCGCGTCTAGGAATAGAGAGAGGATGCGAAATTAGATAATGATTGACACCTCGACTAGATAGAGAGTTTAAGCATGAATATAAAAAGAAAAGATGATAAAATTAGTTATGCACATAATAAGGTCCAAACAGTACGAGAAGTTTGACACTGAAAAAAATTGTCATATGACGATAACGGAAAAACATAGATAGACAGAAAAGAAAAGACGTTAAAAATTTGACGGGAAAACAGAGAAAAAAAAACTATCGCCAGTTTTTTTTTTTAATCCTTACCTCTATCTTTAATTCTCATTGTCTTATATAAAAAACACGAACTCCCAAACATAGTGTAGTATTCCCTCTCCATAATTCAGTCTGAATAATTTACTGTGGACAAAGTTCACACTTTCTCACATTTATTTAAATATCCCGTTACAAATCCATATTGTTAAATCCAAGTTGCAATTCTTAGAGCTTTTTTTCGTGGTTTATGAATATTTGTATGCGGTTCTTTATTTCTTCATTACTGCAATTTAAGTGATAGATCTCCTTGGTATACATGACGTAGTCGATAAAACAATGGCTCGTTAACTCCCCCACACACACAAACATAATAAAAATACTATGCAACAGTTCTGTTCGGCATTAAGCACTCTTTAATCATATTGAGAATTGGTTGAAGAGAGCTTAATATGGAATCTAAAACTGTCCTAATTATTGAGCTTGAGATCGACGGCCCCAATGACTTATCTCATCTAACAACTTTCTGTTCACAAAATACAAAATATTAATACGCTCTCATTTTCAGATGCTCCATTAAATTGAGCATTCTGCTGGGTTTCTTTTTCCAAAAAAAAACTAATCCCATATATATATATATATATATATATATATATATATATATATATATATATATATATATATATATATATATATATATATATAGTGGCTTCTCTCATCGAAGACGATGAATGAGCGTTCAGTATGCAATCTTCAGCATCTCCTAAATTCTGTGATACCACATGCCTAATTGCAATCCTGTAGACGTCCGGTACTCCTCCGCAGATGGTGAACTTTCATATGCTCGTCGGTCAAAGATGCCTTCTTGAGTGAACAGTTAATCCTGCTTTGCTGCGTGCTCTGAAACCACAGAGGCATACATATTGATTTTTAGGTGGATTTTATTGTGTTTTGTCTTCATATTTGCACGAAGGGCGTCCCAATGACAAAGGCGGTTATGTTCAAATTCTTTGGTTCCCAGGAAACACATCTTCCTCCATTCTCTGCGATTCCATGCTGCACTCCCCCAGTAACTCAGATAAATTCCACAACGTTTCAGGTTGTCTTTTAGTTTATCTTTGTAACGAAGCAGGGGACGTCCTATTAGACGGCAAGAATTTGTCAGTTGTCCATAAAGAAGTTGCTTAAAAACTCTTGAGTTACCCATTCTCACAAGATAACCCGACCACCGTATTTGTATCCTGATGAAAAAGGATTCAATACCATTGATTTCACATCTCTCAAGTAATTCAATATTCGGAACACGATCCTGCCATCCAACATTTCAAATAAAACGCAAGTATCTGATATGGAAGGAGTCAAGTTGATTTATATGCTTGCGGTACAAGGTCCACGTTTCGGCACCATACAGACTAGTAGGCAGAACAACAGATTTGTAGACTGCCACCTTTACTTTTAGAGACACATCGTGGCTGTTCCAGAGTCTGCGTCGCAACCTACCAAATGCCTTACTAGCTTTATTAATTCTACATTAGATGTCCTTTTCAAGTTTAGCATCATAAGACACAACAGATCAGAGGTATGTAAGAGAAGATACTGTTTTCAATGCTTCACCATCAACATATATCACTGGTTGTGAAGAGGACGTACCGTTTGGTTTCGGCTGATGAATAATTTCAGTCTTTTTTAGGCTAATTGTACGACCTTCGGTCTTACATGCACGAGAAAAGCTATTGAGGATGTTCTGTATGTTATCAAGACTATGGGTGACAGGAGCACATTCATCAGCATAAATGAGGTCAAGAACAGTCGGCACAGAAGCTATGGTTACGTATTTACTTATGCTTAAAAGGGTGAATAATTGACACGTCTTTGAACTGTTGTGGCATGGTACCAAGTTCCCATTTTAATGAAAAAGGGCACTTAGTTTCCTGATTAACAGTTGGCTTCCACATTTGTATACTTCAGTAGGTATGCCGTCATAACCTGAAGCCTTACCATTTGAAAGTTGCTTTACAACCCATTCAATCTCCGACATGGATGGAGTATCAGCAAGAACCTCGATGTTTGGCCTCTAAGGAATATCATCAATCACTCCTCGATCCACTGTCGATTCTCTGTTTAAAACATTTGAAAAGTGTTCAGCCCAGCGCTTAGTAATTACTTTCTTATCAGTGGGGAGAATGACATCCGACGAAAATATTGGAGATGCCCCCCTTAAAATGGGGCCAAACACCCGCTTGAGGTTTTGGTAGAATGATTTAAAATCACACCTATCCGCCGCATCTTGTAAGGGCTTTGCTTTCTGCTCCCACCAACTTTGTTTCATTTCCCGGAGCCGAGATTGTGCCAACCTTTTGACCATTCTGAAAGCTTTCTGTTTCACTGAAATATTTTTGTCAGTAATCCATACTTGATGGGTGTTATGCATGTTATTTAGCAGTGAGACAATACTTGGATCATTTTCATCGAACCAATCTTGGTTTTTCCTTCGAACATATCCTAATGACTCTTTGGCAGAGTCATACACTGTAGTTTTAAACTCTCTCCAAGATGCCTCAATATCATTCCGGAGGACAGTTTTTCATCAGTAGCCTTTTGACATGAGTGCACTTGCCTACATCAATTCTCTTGATGGAAGAATTACGTTGGTTTCGAAGAGGGCACTTGATTTTTATCCTGACTGTTGAGTAGATCAATTTATAGTCTGACTAACATTCCCCGATGCTGGAAGGGTGTGTAAGATTTATATTTTTTCTATTAGAACGACCAACCATGATATATGGCACATGATATATATATATATATATATATATATATATATATAGAGAGAGAGAGAGAGAGAGATAAATACTCGTTCACACACACCTTTAACGATAAAGTTAGAACCCAGAATTAGATAGAATCGAGCAATTGCATCGACAAAGGACAACGCCAGACCCAAAGTGGCTTTCGATGTACTGCATCTCATCAGTGACGTTCTTCGACATAGGCGCGAATCTAGGCGCACTCATAAAGTGTTCAATACTGATGACCTTACAATATGGGCCACTGTGCAATATATATATATATATATATATATATATATATATATATATATATATATATATATATGTATGTATATATATACATATATATATACATATATATATATATATATATATATATATATATATATATATATATATATATATATATATATATATATATATATGGAGAGACATATAAAGGTATTGAGTGATGGAGATAAATAAACAGACGAATGAAAGTATAGTTTTTAATGAATATAATGAGTAAAGATTACGTCCATTTGTTTGCAGGACTCTCCTTTTCGTTTCACGCATATAATGTTCCATTCGTGCCTGTTTCTGCTCCTCCGCAGTTCTGTAATTGTTGAAATACTACGGTAAGATGGAGTTGTATAACTATTAATGAAAAAAGAAACAAAAAAAAACAGCTATTTTACTGATAGCAAAAATTGATACAGATTAACCCTTATACATAGCCATTTTGTTTCGTCAATTCCAATTTTTATTTTACATATTTTTAGAAAGTTAAATGGTCAGATCGTTTTTCACGTGATCTTATCAAGCAAAGTATTTAAAAGAAGCCACTGTATATTTATGTAAAAAATACACTTTACAATACACACATTGGGCTCGGGGAAATTATTATTTATTACAAATAAGCATTCTTATTTTGTTTATTTTTGGACTTTTTTGTTCATTCTTTATTTGATTTTGTTGTAATTAGACTTTGAAATTCGTTTTACACGCACAGGCAGCAGACAGGGTAAACATATAAAATAGGCTACAGCAAAAGAATATAAATATCTATAATTTATGAAATCGTCACGAAAAAGTATCTATAAATATATCATAGATCAGACTGCATATTGGCTGAATATATGTGAGTTATCGTAATGTAATTAAATAAACACTTAATTTAGTAAACAAGGCTGGGTATAAACAAAGAAAAACAGAAAATTAAACCTGAGACTGGTAAACGTTCTGAAACCGTGCAAGTAATTAATGCTGTTATCGCTTTCGAAAATTACCGAATACAAATATAGCGTTGCTCTTATGACGGGGATGAATTAATGATTAAAAAATCATGACTGAAATAGAAAAGGGCAATTATTTACAAGTAACAATCATTTTTATCATATTATATGAATTCTAACATTGTATTGTTGGCATTGGTTACCATGATAATTTTCTAGTCAGAATTATTTCTAGAATAACATAGAGTACTTACTGAAGGAACTAGGAGAAGATTGCCAACATGATTAGGGAAAGTGATTAGTGTTAAACAAACAAATAGAACTTTGAAAACCTGGGGCATGATTTCGTGCGGTAAACCACTAGACAACTATCACCGCTTACAAATAAGTTTTGATCTAGATAGCTGCTGATTGTGTTCTTAATTGCTTCTGTATATCTACCCATCTGTACTCCACCACATCGAATGTTTGCTATGCCAATTTACAAAAGGTGTCAATAACAGACGGAACGAAACCCTGAACCCTCTGTTAATCGAGTCCTAGAGTGATAAGGTTAGACCGTGTAGATCGTCTTATTCTACCGATGCTAAAAGATAACAAGTTAATAAAAAATTCAAAGCTTGGAAGAGTAGTACACTAGTACATGAAAACAACGCGGTATAATTTATTAAATTAATAATTAATATTAAAAAGCAAACAAAAAATTACATTTTATTGAATAAATGTTACTGTACTTACTACCGCTCCTAAGAAGACATTCTTAATATATTCTTAAGATACACTCGAAATTAAATTAATAAATTGTAACAAATAAGAATAATACTGGTAATGGTTCATAAACGGAGTAAAACGTACATTCTTTTACACTTTGGGGCAACGTTGTCTATCTTGCTGGATACATTGTATAAAGTATTTTAATGAGATTCAATGCGTAATTTAAAGATGTGTCACCATATTTGTGGAGGAATCGCAAAAATGAGTCAATCTCAAATTATATACAAACTAATGAGTTATGTTCTAAAATTGTGCTTATTGAAATGTTAAGGATCCTTAATCAAACCGATTATTAAGTTTAGCCTGGGGGCCATTTTTCACGATTTTGTTAGACTTGGTTTCTATTTTTTTTTTTTTTTTACTGGATCTGGAATGTAAGGTATGAGTTTAAACTGGAAACCACTTACTTGAAAATATGTAAAATTGATGGCGGTTAATAGTGTGTTTAGCGTATTTATTGAATCCATATTTATTGAATGCATATTTATTGAATGCATATATAATTTTTAAAAAATGCTGGAGCATTTAGTAATTTGTCTGCGAATATGACTTTATTGCTTAAACTTTTTAACCGAAACCGAAAGTATCCATACAATAATTCGTGATAAAAGCAGGAAAGACGTAAAGAAAAGTATATATATATATATATATATATATATATATATATATATATATATATATATATATATATATATATATACTCTATGTATGTGTGTGTGCTTGCACGGATATGCGTGTGTGTATATGTGCCCGTGTTTATACTATATAAATTAGTCTATATATTAAGAGGGAAACTCTATGTTGCCCGGAATTGAATGAGGGATAACGAATGTGTCATCCACCAATGCATTAATTGTCATTGAAATCGATTAAATCACAATTTTTTTTTCAATCAGATCGATGATCGTTGTCTTTAATTGGGGATTCATCCCGATATACCGACATGAAGTTTCACATGTTTTTCGTACTAAATGTCCACAATAAGGAAACACATGTGTAGGGAAAAGAGAGAATAACAATATGAAGGAAAGAGGACCTGCTGGTGAGAGAAGGTACTGTCCACCCCTACAGTTCAACACTATCTAACGCTGATCACACCTGTAGCAACTGCCAACGAAATTGCAAATCAAAGCTTGGACTATATGGCCGCAATAGATGCTTTATGAAACAAAAAAGGTGCAAAACTCCATTGTCTCTTGAGATAGAATGTTGCCATCTACTTTGATTTTATAAAGTTATGTTTACATAATGATTGAATTAAAGTCCAAAGCACAAACAAATTTAGTATAATTTATTTCGACTTCACAAATTATAACCTGTTTATTTGATACGATGGCTTTCTGTGCTGTGATAAAACTTCTCCAATGAAATTGTGATGTACGGATGTATGAAGTGCTACTTTTCATGGCAATCGACCGTTCTAATTAAATCCGATTACTTTTTGATTACCAATTATCGATATTTATTAGAGGCATTCCGATACAATACCTATATAGGAACAGAAGCGTGTGATCTATCCTAACTATCATCAATTGATCTGAGGTAATCTCGTCAGCATCAGACAACGCCAAACTCTTTGCCAAGAACTTTGCAGCTAATTCTACCCTTTGCGACAAAGGCCGCCAACCACCAATATTTCCTCCTATATCAGAAAACACGCTATGTGATATACATATATCCGTACGTGATGTTGCCAAGCTAATAAAAAACCTTTATTCCAGTAAAGCAACCGGCCCTGATTGTATTCCAATTTGCTCAAAAAACGTCAACCAGAACTAGCGCCCATACTTACAAAACAGTTTAAACGTTGTCTTAAGGATAATTGCTTCCCGTCACCCTGGAAAATCTCATCAGTATTCCCTGTATTTAAGAATTCATGTGATCGCTCATCCCCCTCTCACTACAGGCCAATAAGTCTCCTGTGCGTCATGAGTAAGTTGCTTAGTGACACTCAATATAGTTTCCGTTCTGCTAGATCCACAGCAGATGTGCTTACAATTATATCTCATAGGATTAGCAAATCTCTCTAAGGAGGCAAATGTTCTCGGGCAATTGCTGTTGACATATCTAAGGCCTTTGATAGGATATGGCATAAAGGTTCACTTCACTAGATGTCTAGCTATGGTATAGCTGGAAATGTCTTCTCAATTATTTATTTATTTATTTCTGATAGGTTTATAAGAGTAGTAGTTGATGGGCAAAAATCAGACGGTCACAGTATTAATGCTGGAATCCCTCAGGGGTCCATCCTGGGCCCAACACTTTTCGTGATTTACATTAATGATCTTGGAAATCACATCCTTACAGCATTCGTAGATATTTATGCTGATGACACTACCATTTATGGTAGCACATCTAAGACAGTAAACGACCAAATTCTCTCCGATTCTCTCTCCTCTGATCTTGAGCACGTGGTACAATGGGGGAAAGGAGTGGTTGGTTACCTTTAATGCATCTAAAACCAAGCTTCTCTCTTTACATCATCAACATTCTGATCCACATCTGGCATCAATTGAAATGAATGGCTCTCGTCTTCAGGAGGCCTCAAGTTTTGACAAGCTTCTGGGCTTGACCGTTACACCTGATCTTAAATGGAACACGTACATCAAATCTGTTGCCAAGGCCGCTCGAAAAATGGTGGGGTCTTTCTATCGATCCAGTAGATATCTCACTGCTGATGCAAGTCTCTATCTATATAAGAGCCAGGTACGTCCGAGGATGGAATACTGTTCCCACATCTAAGCAAGAGCTGCTAGAAAGTGCTTGTCCTGCATTGATAGAGTTCAAAATAGAATTCGTAGCCTCGTAGGAGATGTCCTTTTCTCTTTCCTGCAACCTCTATCTCACAGAGGAGATTTTGCGAGTTTGTCTCTGCTGTGTCGTTTTTTTCATGGATAGTGTTCGACTGAGCTTCGTTCTATAGCCCCCCCTCGCCAAACTTTCACAAGAAACACTCGTCTGGCTGAAAACACTATCAATAATTCCCCCCCACTCTTTATCTGTGCCTAAACCTAAACGAAGATTCCATGAACAAAGCTTCTTTCTTAGAACTGCACACCTGTAGAATTGTTTTCCTTTTTCTTGTTTTTCGGCTGACTGCAATATTGTTGTCTTCAAGTCTAACGTAAACACGTTCTTGATGAGCCGTTCCATATAAGTTAACAAATGTACCGAATGCCCATTACTAATGATTACTATATTGTCCAATCTCTACTGTACATTCATTAACCCTTATCCCCGAGTGGCCTCTTGGCCTTGATAATGTGGTGATACCTGTGTAAAAAAATTGCCAGATACATGATATTCATTCGTGTGAAAGTGAAAATATATCAACCTGACCTTTGTGATTCCATAGGTAAAGAAAGCCCCCCACATGCGCGCACGCACACACACGCACGCACAAACAAAAAGAAACTGACTTATAATATAAATAAATAATATAAAGCTCTGGTTAACATAAACTATGATCGGCGTGCATATATAATTTGCTTTGTAAAGTACGTGTTTATGAATAATTGTTATGAACATTATCCTAATACAATTTGGATTGTTTCAGCATTTAACTTATACTGTTATTATATATATATATATATATATATATATATATATATATATATATATATATATATACATATGTGTGTATGTGCGTGTGTGTGTATGTATGTATGTATGTATGTATGTATGTATGTATGTATGTATAGGTGGGCATGTGTGTCTATATGTGTGTGTTTGTTGGGATAATCGGCCGACAAAAACCTAGTAAAATACGTGAGTGCAAATATGCATAAAAATAGAAATAGCTAAGCTAGCAAACCTGTACAATAATTTTTTGCTTATGTATATTATGTATGATTTTAGAAGCATTTCAAATCCCAATTTCTATTGTGTGTTGTTTTTGGTTTTATATTCTGGAGAAAGTATTAAGCAACCAGTAATTATTTTAATGCTAACGAAGTGTGTGTAGATTCCTTGAAAGCAGATAATCTGGCAACAAGGATCCACACCTCGGTGCTATATGTGCTAGCGTTTTCTGTATTTTATTTCAATTATACATAAATAAGAAAAGAAAATGTAAGCAGACTAATTAGACCATAATTCTTCACATTTTATATCTGATTGTATAGTGTATGTATTGTTTGTTTTTATTATGTATTGAATCTTAGTATGTGTGGGCGAGAAACTAGTGCGAAAATAAAAATATTTACATTAAATCGGAGAAGATTTTCATTTTGTTTTCAAAGAGAAGATATCAAAGGCTTAATGTAAATTCTTTTTAGAAACTTATGTGTTATATTGTGTGAGACTTTCCTAAAATAGAAAATGGGTCAATATTTATATTTGAGGTACAGAACGGTTATTTGTTAGGTAGTCAGCGATTGGCATTCATTAGTTGGTGACAACAGAATATTCTTACTTAGACACAGTCAATCAACCGACAAACACATCAGTTTATATAAAACCATACATGATATTAACGGATATATACTCAAGAATCAAAACAATGAACGGATATGCCGTTCTCACAACCAAAGTTATTACACAAATGTTCCAATAGAAAATAAATTCTATGGTGAACATTTATTTTTAAGTTTTGATTTGACTAGATATTCAATCTTGGTGATGTACAATAAATACTATTTAAATAGAGAAATAAAAAACAGTACAATTTGTGATGTTGGAAAACGTATTTTCAGATACAAATAAAATTGAATTGGGTAAAGAATGGAATCAATGAATTCGATTTTGAATACTATTATATTTATGATAGATATATTTGTCCTTTTTATATATATATATATTACTTCTGTTAGCTTAACTATATCCGCTCAAGTAAATAGAGCATCTGTCAACTGATATTTCTTTTATTTTATAAAAATTTCAATTCATTTTTATTTGAAAGCATAACAACAACTACTTATACAGAGTAATTCAAATTCAGTTAAGCATCGATTTTCATCTTTGATTGAATAATTAAGACCTGGTGGGGAATATTAAATAAGTCTATCGTTCGATTTATGTGTCTAACCGTGTTTTAAGAACAGTACAAGTTTTTTTTTTTCTGAAACACCCGACTGAGAACATCCGATAAAGTTTATATGCAAGCGCATGGGATCATGAAATATAGAAATAACTCTACTCGTCTAACGATGGCTAAAGAATTTGAAGTAATATCATGCGTAACGTTTATCGTATGTCCGCTTTCCTCTCTTTGTTCAACAAACACAGAGTACCGTCAACATTACGAAAGTAAACGGTTAGCTATATATATATATATATATATATATATATATATATATATATATATGTATATATATATATATATACACACAGAGATAGAGAGAGAGAGGGAGAGAGAGACACACACACACTTACACAAACATATACATATATATATATATATATATATATATATATATATATATTTGAGTAACAATTTCTTTTCCCTTTTCTGTTTATTGTTTTCAAGTATCATTTTAGAAATGATTTCTTTAAACCTAGTAAAGCTTACAAAGCAAATCATTAAGTTTTCGTTTTACAGCTGTAGTAATTGCAACCTTCGAAATTACAACATTTTTAACTTTTTAAACTAATGAGTCACTGTTCGGCTTAAATAGATTATCAATGTCAATGGACATATTTTTTAGAGAATTGTGTACGATTGATTAAATTGTCAGTAATCGAATTTGGTAACATTGGTTTGAAAAATGAACTTGTATCCGGCTGAGAAGCAACCCCCAGATATCGTAGTATATAAGTTAGAAACTTATTACAAGAAAGTGGGTTCATTATAGTTTTGTTTAATTTTCGAGAGAGTGAGAAAGTAAAATTAGGATCAGTTGTTTAAGCTTTGAATTTCACTGTGAGTTTCTCATGTGCAATACAAGTTTTGTGTCCAGTTATTTGATATATTTGGAGGGTTTTATTTTCCATTTTTTTCTCTACTAACCTTTGTACGTCGGCCCTCATCATCATATCGTATGGATCTGAAGATTCTGTCCTCGATATTTTTCTAGTCAGACATATTTCTAGACAGTCATCAGGTACTTAGGGAAGGGACTTCGTGAAGATTACCAATATCCTAAGTGAAAGTGATAATTTTGTATAGAGAACTGTATTCGAACTTGGGACACAGGTTTTCCTACTGTAAGTCTTTAACTACTGAAACCGAGAGCGCACTGGTCAGTAAAAATAATAGCACAATTGATAATAATGCATTTGATGTTTGATATTTAAGCATACACCCAGTAAGACTTGTTTTAATAATCCATTGTTTATCTTTCTAAATTGTTTATCACTGAGGTGAATGTCTGTAAATACAGTGAGAGTTTGTTTCCAACAACAGAGAAGGTTGCGACAAATTAGATTATTAAATATAAGGAAATAACGCGAGACTAACTTCAGAGGGGGTTCAATTTCTTTCTCCATGGAAAACCATTTTAATAAGCAAATACTGAGATAATAAAAATGCATATAACAAAGTAGATAGCTCAATTGTAGAATGGTTAGGTAAGAGGTTATTCGATATTATCGCCTTGGAAATTTTATTTCGACATCAAGAAATCTGTAAGCACGAGAAAGGTTCATAGAGTTAGAATTTAAATCTTAAAATATGTCACATCGCAGTATTAAAATGAATGTAATAATACACGGACAATAGAACCTACACCACTTGTTTGTAAAGAGGTGTGTTCATATATATATATATATATATATATATATATATATATATATATATATATATATAAATATATATATGTATGTATATGTATATATATAAATATATATATATATGTATATATATATAAATATATATATATATGTATATATATATAAATATATATATATGTATATATATAAATATATATATATGTATATATATATAAATATATATATATATATATATATATATATATATACATACCAGATTTGCATATGATATAAGATATATAACGGTAAGTATAGGACACGTTCGTCTATTTGAATTATACAATACAGGACTGAACTAATTAACCGAACATTATGAATTTTGTCTTACAGCTGCTAGGCGGGACGGAAAGTTATCTGAGCGATTGTTCATGATTCAATTTTATAAAAGGCTTTAAATGTTGCATAAAAATACTATAATCACATTCTAAAGTATAAAATGATCAATAGTGATAATACAAATTATTATTTTCAAATAGGCTAGCCATTAGATTGATATACATTACACAACAATTAAATACGATTCTCAAAATATACATTTTATCATCATATCGCTTAAACTTTAAGTGTAAATATATTGTAGAATTTACGTCTTTGAATAATTTCAGGGAAATTAGGGGGGCCGCTGTAGACATGACTTACGGGGCATTATACTTTTCATGTTCAGTAAATAAACCAAAAGGTACCGCATTTTCATTGTATTGGCACGCGTACTTTCTTAGTACACTCACACACACAGACACAAACACACAAACACACATACACACATATATATGTATATATATGGGAATTTCTGCAATAATTTTATTATATATATATATATATATATATATATATATATATATATACATATATATAAGTCAACGTGTCTGTCTGTGTGTGTACATTTCCCTACGCAATAACCCTGTCAATTTTAAGTCTACATACTCGAAATTTTATATACAGCGTACTGAGAAATTTGGCTGTTTAGGGGTTAAAGTTCAACGATTTGATATTTGAGAACTCTACCAAACTCCTCCGTCACTTATGGGTCTAAACACTGGAAGTTTTAGACATAGGTTCTTTGGACATGGTTCTAACTTAATAACGTAATGTGAGCCCAACACAATAAATGTACAGTAGTCATAATAGGTGTCAAATTTTAAAAAAATTGACGGCTTTTTTTGGCTAAACATATACCTCTAAACACCCGGGTGTGTGTGTGTGTGTGTGTGTGTGTGTGTGTGTGTGTGTGTGTGTGTGTGTGTGTGTGTGTCCGTATGGATTAAATAACCGTATGTTTGTCATCACTAATACTACATACAAACTTATTATGTCTAAACTATTATCCCCCAGCTTATGTAGATTTAGAACACCGTTTTAGGAACATGCATATCTTATAAAATCCTACATTACATTCTAGGAGAAACATCACCACGATTCTGCAGAGAAAGTAGTTCCTATTTTTCTCTCTAATTCTTAGTTCTTCCAATCACCCCCTGTCATCGACGAAAAGAAGTAAACGCATTATAACTATACTGACCTTATGCCCTTCGTAATTGGGCCGAAGCTCATATACATACCGTTTACTTTCAAATTCTTATTAGAAAAATTACAATTTATCTCTTCTAAAATTCCACGCATTTCCATTGGCTAAGACATTACAAACCGTTTATTTCGGAATACACTCTTATAACATAAAAGAACACGCTCGAGATTTTCAAAAGGGCTCCCCTCTCTACACGACGTATCTGTTAAAAATATTTTAAAATACAACCATATTAAACAACCATCATCTGAAATTACAATACTTATACACTAATACTTACATATATACACATTAACTATTCGAGCTCCCACAAAAAATACCCGGAAAACAAAATACATTACATTGCCGTTCAACCTGTGTATCTTTTATGCTTTCCGTTACTTTTTAATGTATTTATATTTTTTTATAATACCGAAAAGTTCAACACATACCCACAAAAATACCATAGCCTACGCTCTATACTACCTGCATAGTCGCTATATACTTATTCGAGAAACACGAGCCCTTTTTTGTGTGTTTAAATTTTACGCTTTCCAAGCAGCGATTTTTACCTTCAACTTAACTTCATTACGGGCCGTTATTTTTTAATTTTTTACCTTGCGTCCAACTTCAAACTTTCTGCTGATTAAGAAATTATTAATTATATTTGATGGATGCAAGTACTTTACGAGATTTAACGCCCTCTACGCGCAATTAATACCACACTCGCACCCCACAAAAAGAAACATATCCTTAACCCAATGTTTCATGCTTGTGGGTTAAAAGCTTATTTACTTGGCCAGTGATTTCTCATACGTTTGCGTTTACACCAGTCGTTCCTCTTATATAAATATACACTTTACCTTACCTCCAACTATAAACTTTTATTTAAACTGAATACATTTTCATGTTTCCCAACATAATATGATGATTAAGAAAATATAATCTTGACATCTTGCACTGGTGATTCCCGAAAGGATGAAACACTAGGGTCTGTAGATGATTTTATAATTATCACAGTAAATAATTATATATATATATATATATATATATATATATATATATATATATATATATATATGACTACTTAATTTACTCACATAAAATTAATATACGAATGTATAGATTTATGCGTAAACTTTAAGCATTTACTTCAAAACTGCTCAATACGTAGGTAGAGCTAGTTAGTAATTTATAAATTATGCACCTAAGCTGAGGAGTCCTAGAGTGGATGAAACGCTGAATATTCCGTGTAGCTTAATCGCCATATATATTTTATAAATTACTCTCTCTCTCTCTCTCTCTCTCTCTATATATATATATATATATATATATATATATATATATATATATATATATATATATATCCCTTAACCTCTGGACTTGTTGGAGGGGAGACTAAAACTTGTTTCTATGGTTTCAAATGATCTTAAAGGAAAGCAATGAAGGACTTGATTCCAAACATGTCTTATATGTTATATCGACCCTCTATTGGAAATAAAGTACGTTTATCAATATCTCCAGTATCAAATAATCATTATACACCGTGAAATTTACTTTCTATATGAAAACCAACGAGGAGAGATGTTACATATGAGAACTATTTGCAATCAAGTCCCCATTTGTTGTTATATCAGCACTGAAACATGAGCAGCAAGTTTTAGTCTGCTCTTCATTTAGTCTACAATTCTAGCAGATTTTATAATATATATGTAAAACTAGAAAAACACATGACTATATTTGAAATATTGATAACTATCCAGTATCTTTCCACCTACAAGAAATCCTTTTAAATTTCCACTATTATAGGGTTTCGCGTGTGCTACAAAGTGAAATATCGGTTAAAATCCCAGGAAACGAATAATTTCTAAGACATAAAAAAATGGTTTTAGAAAGTGGGAGATCATATTTTTATGAAATTTAATGTAAAAAGAACACGCCTATAGTAGTCAATCATTCTAGGAAGGATTATCTAATGTTTTTTGTTGCGGTGGTGTTTGTTTGGTAATTGTAGCCGGGTAGACCAGCATAACACCTACTATAAGTAAACGGGTTCTCTATACGTGTTCTGCAATGCTGAAACGAATATCAAAATTACATTTTCGACAAATTAGTATGCTCTGGGTATAAAGTAATACAATTCTTTATGGGTAAATTGTAGAGACCGTTGGACGCGCAAGAATTATATTTTTCCTTCATACTTATTTTCAAACATTAAAATGCAATATATGCGTACAACACACTCGAATACCTATAGAAAACGAGTCTTTTTTTCAGTAAGATTAAGTGTCTTTGTACCATGCTATAATAAACACCACCCTAAAAATAGTATAGACCTCTCCAACAAGTGGTCTTAAGGCGAGTGCTCTTCTTACGTTAAATTTATATACAAAAGTTAATCCCAACCTTTTAATAACAGTCAGGTGTGACCTTAATTAAAAATGTCACATTGCTCACTTCACAATTTAGGTGACTAGCTTTCCAACGAAGCTCTATTTGTTTTATTCTGATCATTAGTCACTGAGATTTCGAACTTAAAAAATTTATATAAAATGTGGTATATCTATGTGTGGTTAAATCTATGTTCGTAGCCAAATTGAATGTTGAAATGCTAATATATTTGGTTCTATGGGACGAAACTACATGAAAATTTTCAGGCTTTTAAAAAATTAGTATACTATTCTTTGGTTAAAATTTAATGACTAAAGATAATTAAAAAAAACATATTTTCAGACCAATGAAATATGCCCAGATTTGCTTACATTTGTATATATAGTATCCTGGCAAATATATTCGGTATTGCGGCTTCCACTATTTCCCTTTGTATATTTGTTCTTTTTTATCTCCCCTACATTTGTATATATAGTGTCCTTGCAGCAATGTTTGGGTGTGCTGCTTCGGGTCTCCCCCCCAGTTGCTTTACTCGACCACAGATATATATATATATATATATATATATATATATATATGTGTGTGTGTGTGTGTGTGTGTGTGTATAACACTTACTAATTAAAATTAATAATTATTTTATACCTACCGAGACTTGTCTATAATGCTTACGCAATCACCAAATATATAAAATGAAAATTACTGCTGGTCGGAATTTGAACATCCACTTCCAATGTAACCGTTGACTCTGTAGGCGTATATTTTACTTCGAGGCAGGCTCCTATGTCCACAAAAATTAAGTTATATTAAGTACCAATACATCCCAAGTGAGGAAACATACATATAAAACACTAATAGAAATTTAACTACCGAAAATAGGAATGTTTTATTAGCTCAAAAGATGAGCGCTTTTCTTTAGTTCCTTTCAGAGGTTTCAAGTGGAATCCATTAAATGGACTTTATGATTAGATTTTGTTTTAAACTATATTAACAACTATTCTTTTCTTAAAGACACTAATGTTCTGTGCTTATCAAACATCAATGTAGAATATTATAATTACTGCTCGACGGATATGCAAATTCAATCACACCGAATCACTCTTGTCTTTATAGGTAGTTATATTAAAGTAATAACACACAGTTTATTTTGTGAAGGCAGTCCTATGTAGGGCACGCCTTACAATAATTACAATTGTTACAGGAAAAAGGGTTGTCCCTTTCCATGGAAATAAGAAGAGCATTAGATAAGTGAATATGAGATTACGATAAGCCGAGACTCGAACCTTCTAAGCAAGGTTCAGAAATAGAATGTTAGAAATCAAAATGTTAAAAGGCATATTGTAAAATTCGCATTAAAACTAGTGTGATATTGTTTATATTGTAAAAATAATTGATTTTTCATTTATTAGAATACTGGATATTTAAAATGTCAGCTAAAAAGAATGAGCAATACAAATAAAAAATATATTGTAAAAAATAGGTTAGGTAAAAATAGGTTAGTTGAGAATTATTTGTTGTCAAAAGTGTGTTTGGAAAAACGTGTGCTTAGGCACGTGAATTCGTCACGTTGGGAAACACGCTTCTGACGTCATAGCAATAGGGAGATTCTCAATATAGGAGCTAGAGTTAGTCAGATCAGGGCAGTAGTTGAGGCAGAACAGTTGAGTCTACTATATGAAGTCCCAAGCATCTCAGAACAGAACTGTATATGTATAAATATCTCCCTCTCCCTCATCATGTTATATATTTTCTCCTATATATGTCCCCTTATGTAACATAATGTACATATTATGAGAGAATTTACGCATACTAGTTATAGCTTGCCAATTCCGCACATGAATTAAACACAGAAATCTATGTGCCGGTTAATTTCGATAAATACATTTCCACATTTTGCTCTGTACATATCATCTACAGAGACTATTTAATTCTGTCACAAATTTTCAGATTTGAAACGAAGCTAGGCTCGAAACTCAACATCCTTGGACGAGAATCGGCGATTCTAATCCCTACGCTGTTTTAGTTGTTGCATAGTAAGTGGATGTCAACGATCAACATTTGACAGACGTTTTAATGTCGATGCGTTTACACATAGCATTGCATTATACGCTAGAGGCCCTTAAATATTCCACTCACCAATATGATAAATAAACATAAGAAAGGGAGAATGAACAGTCGGACTGTTTCGCTGTATCACAATATAGTCATAACATTTTTACCTTTACGATCCACCTTTTTCCCGCGCGTTATATAATCAGAAATTTAGCTGTCTGAAAACTCTAAATTAGTGTGATAAATAGTGTTTAAATTTGATAAACAAAGATTAAACTCAGATTAAAAGTTTTAACGTAGGTTGTAAACAGTGAGATAACACCGACTCTAAAGATTTTGTAATAGTTACATATATTTTTCAATAATGTCTTACATATCATCTACATCTACATGTAAAAATAGGCTGATTTAAATTTTAGCAGATAGTTTTACCCCATTGTACTTTTTGCTAAAGCGAACATTTGCGATACAGATCCACATTTATAGCTTTTTTTCTATATAAGGTTATACACATGATGTAAATTTCAGAATGATATAGTACAGTTTTATGTTTAGGTGGTTATTACTGTATAGCCTTTCTAGCAGCAAACATAGACATAATTCTATATTCTCTCCGATTAATTTATATTAATTTAATTGCAAATTTGGTAGCAGTTAAGACACAATTACATATTTTATGTATAAGAGATTGTAGTTTAGAGAGGATTTCGGTCACTACTAGGTTCAGATGTCAGTCTTTTATTTTATATTAGCAAGCCAAGAGAAAGTGTTTCAAGTGGCCTCTCACGGATAGTGATATACCACGTATCAAAGTTAAAGCATGTTGTTTATGAATTTTTCTCTCTCTCTTTCTCTCTTTTATGTATTATTTTTTATTTCTTCAAGTTTGAATGTATTATGCTATTAATATTCTGATTCATAAAAGTCGTTATTGCTATTCTTACTGACGTTGATTCGTGAGACCCCGCGTAGTAAATGACGATGACACTGGCTTAAATAATTGAACGATATCATTCATTTTGTTTGGCGCATTAGATATTAAAATAATCTTTGACAATGTCGAAGCCAGAATTCAATAATTTACGAGTGGTTCACAGACAGCGGATTAACTTGGCTTTTCTGAAACCTGAATTCGCCATCAAAATATTTAACGAGAGTTCATAAAATTATCATTGGAAGAGTTACAAATTTATTTTTATTATCTGATATCTGTTTAACAGTTTCTAACTTAGGTTTATGAGTAAAAACGCATATTAGGATGAGGCTTCTATTTGAAAATATTCGATAGAATTATCAATGTGAATTTTATATAAGCGAACAGAGACCATATCATATTGAATGTATCGAGATAATTTCTAGTTATATATTTCTTTGAAAATATGGGTTCTCACATAGAAAAGAGGGTAAACTGATTCCAAATGAATTAGTTTATTTCTTTGTATTATTTCGACTATTCGAACTAGTGTTGGCACCTTGAGTATCATTCGCACAAATTTAGATCGATGAAACCTCTAAATTTTCCAGATGTATCTTTTGAACTCTAGATTTTTCCTGCGAACTCGTGCAAACTGAGAGTTGGACATTCAACCTCCAAAAATGTGGCGAAAAACTGTATATAACCTACTACCTCATAGGTTTTTTGTTTAGATAATAATTACACAGGAAACTTACTTAAGGTTAATACAAAGGTTTATAGACAAAACGGAAATAAGGCAAGAGTCTGTATCTTTCGGTGTCTAGGAACTCCATGATTCCCGGAGGAGTCTTTCTACATCATCTGTATATTATTGTATGGAGATGTGTTAGGTCATTCATTTATAGCACCTTCCCCTAAGCTAAAGTCTTCGCTAGAAGTTGGTTTTACTAGTTTTATTCTTTTGGAGCTTTAATCAAGGCGTCCAGCCCTTTACCTTTTTCTTTAACTTCTTACAATTTCCATTCGTGAATTCTTCGATTTTTGAGAGTGACTAGTTTTCGGATTTACAGATACTTTTCTTTAGGATTTCCTTGTTGTTTGGAGGTTCAATTTGGAAAGTGTCGTACGACACTTCCATTGGTAGCTCTCGATTTTCGATCGTTTCCATTTATCTTGGTCTCAATTGGTGTATATGTTTTTTATAGAAAAGGGTGCTCCATTTTATGGGATAGACCATTGTTCTCATTATTTTTTAGACCAATCCACCTTCCCGAAATCTCTTTCCTGCCCGACAACTTTTTACAGAAAAATGTATCACCGTCCTTATAGGTCTTGTACTTTGCATTATCTTTAATAATTTGTTTATGATGACATAATTTACATGGGTACTATGTTGGGAGTCGGGCAGCAAGATGTCAGTTCACGTTACACTTTAACTTCTGCGTGTTAGTACAGTTGGGGAAGCAGGACTTGTAGAACAAGCGGAGGGATGCTACACTTAGTCGATGGCAATCAAAGTGGCAATGTGCCTTGTTTGGGGTGAAAATTTAATAATAAAAAAAAAATCAAGGACTCAAATATTTTGGTAAAAAGTGGTAGGAGGCCAATAGGGCGATAATTCAATAGGTCACTTTTTGCCAGAATTATTGCAAACAGCTTCCACAGAAGCAGTTTTCCAGGGGTCAGCAATGCATGATTCTCAGAGGCATTTGTTGTAAAGTTTGGAGAGAACTGGAGCAATCTTGACGGTACGTTTTTAATAGCACTGCCGGAATGAGGTCGAGTTCACGTGCTTTTGAGTTGACAAGGTTTTTTTTAATGATATCATGCACGTGTGAAGAGGTGATTGTCAAATACTTTGGTTAGGCGTCTTTCCGCGAAGCGAAATCATACAGGGAGGGGTTTGCTGGGTTTACTGTGTAGTTGGAGGCAAACCGACAGGCATGCATGTTAGCCTTCTCGGTTGCAGTGCAAACCGCCTTATGATTATTTGATAGTAGGGGAATTTTTGTCTGCTCATTATTTACTGCATTGTTATAGATTTTTCTAAAATCTCGGTTCCTAATATATGTGCTTCTCTGCGTTTTCTGGTGGTTTCGGTATATTCTCTCTGAGCTATCGCTATTTCTCTGTTACATTTGACTTCCAGCTTCCATAAACCTTTATCTCTTTGTACTGGACCCATGTCGGTTAAATATGCGATACGCATGATGTCTTTGCTATTACATATAAACTATGATGATACATTTTTCGACACCCAATTCCTCAGTTTTGCGCAAAACATTACATTTCACGGTTCATTCAAACAGTTCTATGATATATTTTCAGGGAAAAACTATCAAAATGTTTAATAAACTCTAACCAGTGTATGTAAATATGTTTGCGTAAAAGTATTGCTCATTTTATTAAAGACGTAATTGATTTCTTTATGTTAATGTCTATAATGTGCTTTAAATATTTCTGCATGCCGTTCTCCGCTATTGTTTTCCATCTTGAAGAAATTACCTTCATTAAGGACATTTGGTGAATTGGTCAACACGCAAATGCATAAATGTACTAATATATTGATAAAAAATCTACTAGACAATATAGAAATAACATTTAACTCAAATTGTAACTGTAATCGGCAGTGTAATGAACAACGTTCAATTTTTAGATCTAAATGCGCAACATCTGATAAAGTATTTCTAGGCTTCCAGTTCGAAGAATTTTAATAAAAAAATACGAGTATATAAATATGATATTCTATATTAGTTTCACAAATTTTAACATCTTAAACGGTACTATAATCACATAGCAGCTAGATATCCTTGTTTATTATTATTAAAACCCATCAATCAAACCTTTACCAACATTATTTGAATAAAGAAATATAATTATTACAAGTCTTCTTTAAGTAAAATGTGTATTTCCGACGGCGTAACGAACGTGCGAGCACTTGCTTGTATCATATATCGTTTGAAGCCACTTTTCCCTCATATAGTATATTGCAACCATATCTGACTAGAGAGCTCCTACTGCTTTAAATGTACTTCCGACCTAAATATTCCCGACTCATCTAATTTGAACGTATCTGAAACCTTCATTTTAGAGGCTTAACTGCGTATATAAAATTACTATTAAAACAGCGTATTTCCTCAAGCCGTTACCCATGAGATTCTTTTCGGATTTCCTTGGCTGTATGGACATATGGAAATGTAAATATACTGTGCATAAGCACCTCGCCAAGAAATACTTTCCCGAATTATTCCTATTTGTCAGTTAATCCTTAAGCCTAGGTGCCACTATAATTTGTTTTCATTTAGGTAAATTCACAAAATATATTTAAGGTAATATATATCATTATCTATAAGTATATTAAACGCTTGTAAAGTAACTTTAATTGAAACAACTAATGAATAATGGCAAGGAAAATATCAGACGCACACACCGTTGTTTGCATGAAGGATCTTAATTACAGGGGGGTGTACTAGTATCAATGCCAAAGAAGTGACCCTCTTCATACGAAGTACAAAACAGATACTACATCAGAATCAATTTGAGGCTAGATAAGAAGCATATGACCAATTATACAAAACATAGATATCGACTACGAATATTGAGACATTCCCTGCCGTAAACAAACGACCTCCCTGATAATATTGTTTCGGAGATGGGTATATTTGCCGATGACACCACTCTCTATAACAGATATGAGGGGAAAACAAATGAACACATATCCAAGAAAATGGCAGAAACACTAGAGGATGACCTCCAATCCGTAGTGGAATGGGGACAAAAATGGTTGGTCTCATTCAATGCTGCTAAGACTAAGCTTGTTTCCTTCAATAACTACAAGAAACCTTCTCTACCACCAATAGCAATGGCCAAGAACACATTGCCTGAAAGTACTTCTTTTAAACTCCTCGGCCTAACGTTTACAGGGAATATGAACTGGAATAGATACATTGAGAGCATTGCCAAGGCTTCTGCAAGGAAGGTTGGCTCCCTCTACCGTGCTAGAAAACTACTTACGCCTGCCAGTATCCTATACCTCTATAAGGCAACCATTCGCCCATGTATGGAGTACTGTTGTCACATCTGGGCTGGTGCATCTGCTGCTTGTCTCTCGCTCCTGGACAGGGTTCAAAAAAGAGTCGCAAACCTGATAGGTCCTGAACTGTCATCTGGGCTTCAACCTCTGTCCCATCGACGAGATGTTGCATCCCTCTGCCTGTTCTACAAATACTTTAATGGTGAATGCTCTGACGAACTGCAAACACTTGTACCTCCCCGACGTAACTACCCCCGACAAACCCGACAAGCTACTAAGTCTCATCCCTTTACAGTGGAGATCCCTAGGTGCAAGAAAGCCTTTTACTCCAATAGTTTCTTCCCCAGAACTGCGGGTCTTTGGAACTCCCTTCCGGGATTCTGCTTTCCCAACTGCAATGATATGCAGAAGTTCAAGTGTAATGTTAACAAACATCTTTCTACTCTTCTCCCTTCATAATGACCCCGCTAATTAATTCCCTAATAGTAGCCCCCTGCTTCAAAGTGGCACTGTGCCTTGTTTGGGGTGAAAATTGAATAAAAAAAAATAAATAAATAAAATGTATAAGTCGAAGCGTGGATAAATTTAAAAAAACGCCATGTTTAACAAATAGAATATAGACATATGTGAATAAGACACGTTATTTTCAAAGTGGACTACTTCTTCAACATCTTTAGAATGACACGTTTAGATTTTAGTATTATAAATACTACAATCTGTCCTGAATAGGTATCATCACTTCGATTCCATGTTATCAAGATGAAATATCCTATGCATTTAGCGAATTACTCTGACTAAAGCTGGTATAATCTGAAAACGATATTATTTCCGAACATTAAAATATTCTAGAAGTGGCGTTTATTTTAGGTGTCGTGCAAAATTATGACATCGCACTAATATGTGAAACAATATCCATATATCGTTATTATCGGTGACAGTGATTATCGGTTATTAAAAGAGTTTGGCAGAGAGGAGTTCGACAGCTTTATTATTCACAGACCAAACTCTTCAATAAACTTAGATATTTATTTTTTTATTTTATTCATATAGCCATTTTTAACCTCCATAAACGCTTCCTTAGGGGCGGTATTGTTACTGTACTCATACACCTGAATCTTTTAATTAGGCGAAGCTAGTTTCGATAGATTACATTTTCTTTGGCCTGACATGAGATTCTCTGTACGTACTCTTCATGGTAAATGATCTATTGATAGTTGACTCAGCTTGTTGAGCATCGTTCACGTTTGTTGTTTCTTTCCCTACACTGTCGATGTCTGTTTTAATCAAATGATCTCTGGTCCGTCCGAGGAATATCTTACGTTGTTTCTGTCGTCCCGTTGCAGGTGCACTTATTCTTTTCCAAAGAAGCTGTCGGATACACTGCTTGAATTATACCTATAATCTGTAGTGGAATGGGGACAAAAATGGTTGGTCACGTTCAATGCCGCCAAGACTAAACTAGTTTCATTCAATAATTACAAGAAACCCGCTCTACCACATATACCAATGGCCAACGACTCTTTATCTGAGAGTACATCTTTCAAACTCCTTGGCCTTACGTTCACAGGAAACATGAGTTGGAAACATTACATTGAAGGCATTACCAGGGGCGCTGGAAGAAAGGTGGGCTCTCTCTACCGTGCTAGAAAACTACTGACATCCGAAAGTATCCTCTACCTCTATACGGCCACCATTCGCCCATGTATGGATTATTGCTGTCACATTTGGGCTGGTGCATCTGCTACTAGTCTCTCGCTCCTTGACAATGTTCAAAAGAGAGTCGCAAACCTGATAGGCCCTGAACTGGCATCTAAGCTTCAGCCTCTGTCCCATCGACGAAATATTGCATCCCTCTGCCTTTTCTACAAGTATTTTAGTGGTGAATGCTCTGACGAACTTCAATCACTTGTGCCCCTACGACGTGAGCACCCTCAACAAACCCGAAAGGCTGCTAAATCCAACCCCCACACTGTAGAGATCCCTAGATGTAAAAGATCTTTCTACTCCAATAGTTTCTTACCCAGAACCGCTTGACTTTGGAATTCCATTCCAGGTCCCCGCTTCCTCAACAGTACTGACGTGGAGAAGTTCAAGTGTAACGTGAACCGACATCTGTCTACCCAAATCCCTACATAGTACCCTAGTAGTTGTTGCGACTGATAGTAGCCCCCTACAACAAAGTGGCAATTTGCCTTGTTTGAGGTGAAAGTGTAATAAAAAAAGGTCCATTAGTGGGCATGACAATGGGATTGTTTCAGAGCAGCATTTTCGAAAAAATATATAAATAAAAGGAGAAAATACAAGTCCAAACTCAATATATGCAGGTGAGTACCTTGTACGTGAAAATCAGCGTTACTCACGTGATTTATGATATATTCGTACGTTGCTTTCCTACTTTCGACAAATTATTGTAAATCGGTTTTTAGTTACTTACCTTTCATGTCTAGTAAAGCGATATAGACTGTTCGGGTGAATAAAGGACAAATTAAACGCAATAAGGAAATAAATGTATACATAAATAAACACGACCCTGATACGTTCAAATTAAAACGACGTACGAACGATGTTCTTGCCGAGCACGAGAACTCTGATCGGGTCAAAATTGAATAGGATAAATTGTTCCAAGCATATGGGTTTCCGTACGAAACGAAAAGAAGAAGGAATGTGCAATAGGATGGAAAAGAATATAATTTTAAAATTGTTGGTCAAACAACCAAGTAGCAAAAAAGAATTAATTACAAAAATACAAACAAATAAATCAAAACGAAAATATGTGTTCGATTGAAATAGAGCCTGCAGTCGGACACATGCAAAGTCGTGTTCACTGTCAATTTTTCATGTTTGCCGATATTTGCCGATGTTTGCCGACCGGAGGCGATAGCATACATCAAATAAATACCGGGATAACATGAGCGTTACTTCCCGTGTAAAATGTCAATGCTTGGCTATTTTTTTTGTATATTTGTATATATATATGTATATGTTTTTTTTATCTGCTCGGTATTTTTTTATCTTGTTGGTTTTGTTAATATATTTGATTATTTTCTTCTTCGATTATTTCATCGTCTTCGTCCGTATATTAACGAAGGCGGATCTCTTTTTTATTCTTCTATCATACTATTTTTTGTTAACCGATTCTCCTTCTAATGTTGCATTAGCGATTTCGTACTGGTTTCCTTCTTATTTTCATGAGAGTTGGAAGGTGTTTTCCCTTTCATACAGTTAACTCCTATCTGACATATATCCACATGAAAACTTAGATAGAAAAACATCAGCAACTCAGACATACATATGTGCATGTGTATATATTATAAATATTTCATTGCATATCCTTTTCAGATGTGTGTATCACTTCCTCAACAATAATATAAATGCAAATTTGTCTCTGTGTGTGAGTTCGTTTCACATAGACTCTGAAACGACGAACAAATTTACTTTAAATTTACAAAACTTAAGTGTATAATTTTGGGAGTGATATTAGGTTAACCATGTCTAAAAATACCTACTATAAATACTGATAATTGCTAATCGAAACCGTTATTTTCATTTATCTATCATTGTTTAACCTTCTATTTCATGTCTTCACTAATCAAGAATGATATATAAACGGACCGTGACAATTCTACTCTAAGTAGATAGTTGATAGCATGTTCTTTGTTTATTTTTTGCTTGTTTCTTTGTTTTGCATAACTTGATATGTAGGATACACACTCTGTACTAGATTTTTATTTTCATTAACTACAAAGAATTTTATAAAACTTGAAAATTTACGTGTTTCATTGAAGTGCGAAAGGAAATATTTCAGTGTGTAATGTCCATTGAATAAAAAATTGCTCCTGAAGAAATTGCAAAAAACAGTCTACTTACATATTAAGTGAAAATGTGATTCAGGGGTTTCTTATATGTGGATTTACCAAAACATAAGCTCATACAACCAAGCACAAGTAGTATGGCCACCAACATAAGAGAAAGAATTTTCGGAACAGGTGACTTATTGTAGAAATATACAGCGACAACCACATAGATTGTTACAACGAATAGATAGTCGATGTTTACTCTTTAATTTCATTCACATGCAGTAAAAAAACAATCATGAACCCCCAAAACCCTGCAAACGTAATTGTTTTTTTACCAAGGGGAATAGCTGTTAAGGGGACAAATATGCGAAACTTAAATTTTAGGACTACAAAAGAAAAAAAAGGAAGAAAATATTGGAATTAGCGAAGAAACACATCAAAATAAACATGAAAAAGGCATCAAAGCAACTCTCGAGCAAGGCCGAATAATATTGCTAGTATATATATATATATATATATATATATATATATATATATATATATATATATATAATTTAAAGGAGATTAGAACAATAGTCTAAAGAACAGAGTGTATTTTAATGTAATAGTGAAATTACTAGTTTAATTAATATACAGGAAAGAAAAAGTGCTCGTTGTAATTTAGATATATAATAAGCTCGATAGGTAAATATCCTAGAACTAATTTTATATTTAGTAATGTGATTAATAATATAAAAATTTAATTATAATTAAATTAAAAATCCGTTTCATTAGAAGGAACAACAGCAAAATTAATTATTTGTACGATCGTTTCGGAAAACAGTGTTTTTATTGTGGTAGACATCAAGTTACGGACAATAATTATTACATATAGTTTTTTAATAAACAAGTTTTCCTCGTCAGCATATATTGTGAAGGGTTTTTAGTAAATGTTTATTTATGGTGTCTTTTACATTTAATAAAAACCCTTCACTTCTGGAATGGTGTGAGCAACCTGAGAATTCATCTAGCAGACATCTTATTCATATGCAAATAGTCATGAATGATAGTTTCCACATACCCTGTGCTAATCTTGATATTTTGGGTTATTTGGCGAATAGTAATGCGCCGATCTTCCAAAATGGACGCCTCAACTTGACGGACAGATGCTTCATAAATGGCAGAAGGGGGCGCGACCTGTCTGGGGACTGTTGCCACCGACTTCCGGCCATGTTTGAATTTACGATGCCAGCATTTTACAAGGTTATATGATGGGGCAGTATCACCTTGTTTTTGTTCATACCATCAAATGTCTCCTGTGGTGTGCGTCCTTTCAAATACAAAAACCGTATCACTGCTCTCGACATTCAACAGGCTCCATTTCACACCTGACTCAGTTCAGATGCCAGTAAATCAGAAATCACAATTAGTTCAGAGATGTAATTTGCCAGATTACCCGTAGAGGTATATATAATTGCACCTGCTAAATTTAAGCTAGATCAGACAACTAAAAGTGAGTCAGGACATTGCTTATTGAACGCCCCTCGTACTAACCTAAAATATTAAAGGACGTTTCCCAAATTATATAAACTTTCTCTTAAGGATCTGGCACATAACATTACATAAATTGCAAACATGCACGCATAAGCATATACAAACTTGTATCGCTTATTGAGCAAACAAAGTGTCAGAGCCAGAAATGTCCTCAATGAGTCTTAGAAAACACCAATCTCATACAAACACGATAGACATTACACATATTCTGAAAGCAGTTTATGTAATTAATTGAAAGAAACCGTTATCACATACAAAACTGAATAATTATAAGATATGCCAATAATATATATATATATATATATAAATTATTATTGTAATTATATCTATAATTATTACAATGATAATGTTTCTAATTTTTAGTACATGTACATATGTATATATATATATGTATATATATATGCGCTATGCCATATATATATATATATATATATATATATATATATATATATATATATACATAAAGTTAATACAAATTAATTGAAATGGAGGGCATGACTAACAACATTTATGCAATCTGATTTAAAACTACGGTTTAGAAAATACACCCTAACTCCGACCTCATTATAAAAATATCAAATTTTATGATGCAAATCAGTTCGCTGTGTCTCCGTCTTGAAACGAGTGAACCACTTCTAACGCGAACCACATTGGCTTTTCGCGACCAATCTGTTCATAAGTATTACTTTACACCCGAGATTGTGATTGCATGTATTCTTCGCCGATTTTATTTACTACAGTAATCCTTGTTCAACGTAGAGCTTCAACACTTGAAACATATATATATATATATAAATATATATATATATAGATATATACATATATATATAAAAGTATGTACGTATATATACAATATATATATATATATAAATATATATATATATGTATATATATATAAGTGAAAGCGTCTCTGTGTGAGTGTGTGTCTGTGTGCATTTCCCTACGCAATAACTCTGTCAATTTTAAGTCTACCGACTCGAAATTTGATATACAAGGTACTGAGATTTGAGGAAATCGATATGACCAGATTTCGGCCAGAAATTTTGCTGCTAAAGGGTCAAAGTTCAACGATTTGACTTTTGAGAACTCTACCAAACTCCTCCCACAATTTTGGGTCTAAACACTTGAAGTCTTTAATATAGGTCTCTTGGACAGGGATCTAACTTAATAAGTTAAGTAGAGCCCAAAATAATACATTTTAATGGGTGATAATACGGGTCAAATTTAAAAAAAAATGACCGCTTTTTATTTGCTCAACATACACCTCCAAATACGCGGGCAACGCCCGGCTTAAATGCTAGTATATAATAAACACACACACATAAATATGTGCATTTATGAAATTTGAAATATACATTATGCCGTAAGCTGTATTGTTTTGAACCAATCAGATTGTTCGATTTTATTCTGTGCGGAGCGTTGCGCTTTTGTGGGTATTTTGTTTTTTTTGTGTTTGATTTTGTTCCGACCGATGAACCTTAACTGAACGGACGGAGGAAATCCGTTTCACTCACGTTATGCAACCAAATCATAAAGAAGGACGTTTGAAACTCACCTCCTGCAATTTTCATCTCTTGTGGACAGTTTACCTTATGCCTAAATAATTAGGCACATTACCATAAGTCCGCTAGAGACTTTGAAACAAATTATTTTATGCCTAAATATGCACATCTTCATTACGTTCGTTAAGAGATTTTGTATGGTATGAGTTACCGCACAACATTTTTATGGGCTTTTTCACTATGCTATCATGCGAATATTTGATTCCTTAAATCACAAGTCATCTTAATGACCCCTTATTGGACTGCAACTTCTTATCCCGGAGACAGAATGAACCTACTTCCAGCTTCTGTTGAAGAATCAAAGATTATCTATTTACGAGGTTCTTAACGGCTCTGTTTACAGCCACAAACGATGGGCATTCCTTTTTTTCCAACCGAGGATAAATAAAATGTCTATTAAATATTATAGGTTTTGCAACTGTTTACGGAGCAAAAACGGTTAGAAAGTATTTCTTACAGCGTATCCATATATTAGGTGAAAAAATGGTAAAGGTATTTCTTATTCGTTCTCTTTTGATATTAAGAGCGTGGTTCACTCTCACTCCTTACCCGAAATGGGGCATATATTTAATCTGTTGGCAAGATGATTGGAAAAATGGTTGGCTCACTCTACCGCTCCAACAGGTATACAACAGCTGATAAAATCCTTTATCTATATAAGATCTAGCTACGTTCTAAAAAGTGTAATGTTACTACATGTAGACAGGAGCTGCTCGGATGCCCCTATCCAGCATTGTTCTAGTTCAAAACTGGCTTCAAAAACTAGTAGATGGTGAACCTGTTCTTTCCTTGAAACTTCGTTTCACACAAAAGAGACGTCGCGAGTCTGTTTTTGGCATATCGGTATGTATGTGCAAGTGCTCGATTGACATCCAATCTATACTTTTTCTTTGCCAAATTTTAACAAAACCCCTGACAAGCTACATCCACTAATATACAATTTTCCCTCACTTTCTAACTGTAGCTAAATCTAAATCCAGATTTCATGAACAAACCGACTTTCACATATATTCTGGGGAACACTCTTCCGCTGACCTGCTTCCCGATTGAATACAAGATGGTAACCTTCAAATCTAGTGCAAAAAAGTTTTTTGTTGAGCCGGCCCCATAAATAATCAAATGCTACCTAATTTCCAACGCTATCGATTACTACACTACCAGCTTAAATTCATTAACGCTTATTCTCTAGTAGCTCCGGATCTTTATAAGTTGTGAAAAAAATAACAAGTAGAAAACAATCGAAAATTTTTCGCGCAAAATTGTTAGTATGAAATAAATTAGCGAGAGTATTCATGATTATTAACGTATCGGCTGGATGTTATATTTATCAAGAATGTTTAGTTTTCAGAAAGTATTGTATAAAGAGTGCTGTGTGTCACCATATACAACACATGTAGAGCTACACATTATTTATTATACTACGCGCATAAAAATTGAATTCATATAAACAGGAAATATTTAATGATTGCAAAAATCTTAACTTACACTCGTAAAATCTTATAACTATTTGCCCCACGCCTCACAGAGCACGCCACGCGTTCAATGTGTTTCGGTTTCAGACATATCTTGTACTTAGTATAGATAAATCCATCTGAAATACTCAGAGGGGTTCATATGTATTGGTTTTCATTGCACAATGACAAAGGAGGATCTCGTTTGCTCTTTATTATTTGGCTCTTTAAAAACTTGAATAGCATTTCTCGCCATAGCAGAGTTCCCCAACTCTTACTGTTAGTTAGAATATAAAATCTCTATTAGCGACTTATCTCGTCCATCCATGTACATTATCTAGCCGCCATGAAACGATAATTTGTTTACCGTTTGGACAGACAATATGCGCTGTGAAAGATAATTTCGGAATCGGTCGACGGTTTTCCTATCAGTAAGGCGAACACTCCGCTGCATAAATTTTATCCTCCCTCCCGGCACATTTGTACGTTTTTTTTCCGCTCGTTCTTATGGACGGTTTGATTTTCATCGATAAATGACCTTGGCAGCCATTCTACTGCGTGGTATTCCCGCGTCGAGCATAATACAGCCGCTCTTTACGACAATCATATGGCGATGGTTAAAATTGACTTAAGGGAGCAGAGAAGATATTGCTATTTTGTGAGTTTTGTTAGTCAGTTTCCCAAGATGAGTGACTTGTATCCTGTGGGTACAATACAGAAATGTATTACGTACACATTAAATCTCATTGCCGGTCTGGACCGTTCGCGTTTTATTATTTGAAGTTTCCTTAACCATCTTTCGTTATCGATAAAATGATTTATTTTATTTTTGCATCTCACCTCTATCCCTCCCACGGATTATCTTCCATGATCAATGTGCAGAAATATCCTTGTAAGAATAGTCATTTAAAAATGTATGCGCACATACACACACATACATTGATCTACTCATCTAGCTATGTATATACTTATATATATATATATATATATATATATATATATATATATATATATATATATATATATATATTAGTTAATGTAACTATTATAGATTGCGACGAAAATACTGATTCTATTATATTTTCCGGAAAGTGATGGAATTACCGATTCTGATTCCGCTTGTTTCGGAATGTCTACATGTTTAATTCATTGCTTTTAAGTTGTGTTAATTGCATTTAAATACGGAGTGTCATTTTCTAACTTTTTGTATTTTTACATATCTATACAACGTGCTTGATTACTACTTTTAAGAACATCTTATTAAGTCGAGAGCAAATAAACAAAACCTTTTTACGAAATTTTTACGAAGTGTTATTTCTTCAAGCAAAAGACAAAACTCCTTGATAACAAGTAATCGACGAATAACTTGGTACTTCTTCAATATTGGTTTTCTAGACGCATACAGATTTATTAAAGCGTTGGGTTAAAGTACAGATTATATTAGCGGACACGTTCTCTAGTAAATAATTTTGCAGCTAAGAACGTTATTATTTATTTATATAGGGTGACCTCCAAAAAACGGGTCCAAATCTAATTCGGCCCCGTTTCTTAGTGTATTGTCCGAATGAAATGAACTTTGGTCATAACTAGTTTATTATATTCAAAATATCACATCAAAACCTAAGGGTCTTTGGCCTTTTTTTTTGTTGACTGTAAAATGCTCAGAAAAACAACTGAATGCACTCTGTTTTTTTTTGGGGGGGTCGCCCTTTATACAATAAGAAAGAATAAATAATAACGTACTTGTGCGCAAATTCCTTACCTTACTCACGGTATCCGTTATCTTGTTTTGTAACTTAAATTAACAATTTAATGAATTAATAGGACATACATAAAACACATAGGCACTATCAAACATGAACAAATAAGCAATGTACAGAATCGCCAATTCTTATCCAATTCTCGACAATTTTAAATATTATTGAGATAGACGTGATATATCGAGATATTTGTAAACATCATGTATTTGTTTTAAATTTGCCTGCCATATGCATTAACAATGAAAAAAAATCTATCTAAATGGTAATTGGAATACTTTGTCGTCACAAATTTTATGTTCCAATATGGAATTGACGTGTATACATATTGCTACTGAAGAGAAACTCACTATTTTAAAATGCAAACAATTTATATTTGAAATGCATTATATGCAATTAATGTATATGCAAAGTAAAATGCATTGATATTTATTTAAAATTCAATATCAGCGCGACCAGAAATCAAATCAATTGATTTCACAAGGAACTCTTGCGGGATGGTAGTCATAATTAATGTATTTGCTTTTGTGATTTTTCTAAACTTTTTGTTTGGTTGAGTAGACTTGCTGGTATAGCCAACCATGTAAAGGAAAGTCGCAGTACTTAAAGTCAGAACTTTTGATCAGCCATTCGAGTGAACCGCGACGAGCTATATATATATATATATATATATATATATATATATATATATATATATATATAGCTTTAAAGAAATTGGGCAACACTAACAAAATAACAGAAGTAGTACCCTACTGTTGTAAATATGGATGATCTCCTCTTAGATAATCCAAGCTATAACAGCTGTGCATTTGCGCTTGTCAAGAAGACGAGTAACATTGAATAAACGATTACTAGACATAAACTCGTGTTCTGTTTTCACTACATTTTTTCAATTAAGAATGGAGCAATTTATGTGACCGAAGCGATTTACAACAGATCCAACAAACGATTCACTCGACAAGTGCTGGAAACATTGCGGGGGGGCGGGTATTTACAAATTTCCTAGAGGTTCTACATTTAGAAAAACCGAGACGTCCCATCAGTAATTATGCACTCCTTACCAACTACCTGCCACACGCAGTCAACAAATTATCTCGAATTGCTTTACCTACGACGAAGTAATCGATATACTAAATGCTACATACATAAAGCCCAAAGATGATATATTTTCCAGACACATACTTGCCAGTCGTCGACAAGAATCAGAGGAAACATTATACCATTTCCTTAAGAGCCTTGCACATTGGGCAAAGATTGGGACTTCTTCCCAATGACGGCATGAGAGGCCCAATAGCAACACATTTTGGACGACTTTATTAACGGCTTACGTAATGCTCATGTAAGAGAATGTTTTCTTGAAAATAATACCCTTAGACTCAGAACAGCTTACGAGCAGGTTTACATATTCGAATGTGCTATACAACAGTTTAGTTCTTATTTATAGCCAGACAAGGTGGGCGCCGCGCTAAACCCACCGGTTTTTACTACACCTGCTATTTCTGTGGCTTATATTTACACCTACGAGTGATATGTCCTGCCTGAAATATTTGTTGCCATAAATGTAAAAAAAAAAACTTGATCATTTTTCAAAATTGTGTAAGTCTTCTAAAACCCTATACAAAGCCTTTCGCCAAACCACATCTGCACCTTAAGGCACCTTTCCTGGCTGCCTTTCAAAAACTATTGTAAAAATCAAAATTAACGGGATATCTACGAATGCTTTGATCGATACCGGAAGCTCAGAAAATATTATCGAAGAAAGCTTGGTAAAAACAAAAAATATATTTTTCGCTTACTCCAGCAGAGTAAATATGGCAAACGTGTCATTGTTTGTACAAATATGTGGTTATTGTTTGATGAGCTTACTATTTAATGACGTCTCCTATAAAACCACTAAATTTTCAGTAAGGAAAAACCTTCGTTGCAAAAGAATACTGGGACACGATTTTTTGCACCAGCACTCGCAGATTGAATATCGTTTGGCGGTTCAATGCTCGCAATTACATGTGTATATTTGCGTCAGAAAGGATCCTGTACCCGTCACTTGTCGAAAACCTAGTTGAAAACTACAAACTCATAACAGTAAGAAGAAAACGTTTGCCAATGATAATAAAACATTCATTGACTCTGAGATACAAAGACTACTCGAGGAGGGTATAATGGAACCAAGAAAGTCACCTTAGATTGCTAAGTTTGTTATAACCACTTCTGAAACCCATAAGATAGAATACTTAACGATTAATCCCAAACCATAAATGGATTTACTCTCTTGGACGTCTTCCCACTACCCAGGATAGATTTAACGAAATAGCTAAATGTCGAATTTTTAGCAGTATGAACTTAAAAAGCGCTTACCTACAGATCGGCATTAGTCCTAGAGAAAACTATGCAGAGCGTTCGGGCGAACGGTAGTCTGCATTAACTCCTCAGGATTAATTTTTATCTTTACGAATGGGGTAGCGAGCCTTCAAATGATAGTCGACCAAATCATAACAGATGAGCAATTGGAAGGAAGGTTTGAGTACATTGACAAGGTCACAGCATGTGGCCATGATAAAAATGAACACGGCGAAAATTTCAGGCTGTCATGTCCGTCGGCGACAAATACAGACCTATCATAAACGACGACAAATGCTCGTTTATACTGGGGAAAAACATACTGGTGTATACCATAAGCAACCGATTGAAACCTTTTCTCCGGATGCTTGCCTTTCACAATCGGCATTTCCTTTCGAGATCTTTTTGTGATACAATTTTATGAAAAATCAACTTGCTTTTATCAAGCAATTACACATTATTTTAATGCATACAATAGCGTGGTTACCCGGTATTTGACAACACAATAGAAGGGTTAAAGTATGTGTAACATCTTCCTTTTAAAAATATCTTCTCTTTCTCCAACTGCTCTTCTTGCCCCTTTCTCTTCTTCCAACTGCCTCTCTCCTCTCTCTCATGCTCTTTCTCCTACTATCTCCTCCAACCCCCTCCTCATTCTTTTTCTCCCACTACCCTCTACTCCTCTTATTTTCGTTTTCAACCTGCCACCCCTCCTCACTCATTCTCTTTCCTCAACTACTCTCTGCTCTCTCTCACAACTGATTCAATATAATTTGTGATACGAGATAGAAGAATAAAGAAAACAAGAAAGAGAAAGAAAAACGATTCGACTTAGTTTCAGTGTTTTTATGAGCATGTGTTCTCACTACTCCCAATGAATTGCATCATACTCAGAAAAGATACATCCATTAACACAAGTAGAGACGTTTCCTCTCTCGTGTCACGCTGTTGAGGCAATCGAGGGTTAGGAAAATAATATTGCAAAATCAGCATTTACAACAATAGACCAAAATATTCCTCTGCTTGTTTAAACAGATCCGTCAGACTGTGCTATTGCGGCTTCTTTGAGACAAGACGATCGTCTTGTAGCCTTTAGTTTAAGGACCCTCTCACGGACGGAACGTCGACCCACCGAAATTGAAAAAGAAGCCTACAACATATGCGAGACATTAAAGAAAACAGCGGCACTACCTAATAGGGCTCCACTTTAAATTTATTACTGACAAAAGAGCAATGTTTTTTTATGTTCAACTCTAAGACTACAATCAGAATAAAGAATGAGAAAATAGCGAGACGGAGAATTAAACTATCTTGGTTTTCCTTTGGCGTCAGCTACCGACCCGACCAGGAGAACTTAACAGGTAATACACTGCCAAGAGTATGCTGTACGGCTTTGAAGAGGGCAAAAACTCTGAACGCTACATAACTATCTCTGTCACCCGGGTATTACTCGAATGGTTCATGCGACGCGGTGTAGAAGCATGCCTTACTCAGTAGAAGAGGTAGAAGGGATTGCACATTCCTGCCGAACGTGTGCTGAAATAAACGCTCTGTTTTGGAAACCCAAAACTGGCGTTTGAATAAAACAACAACACCGTTTTTAAGACTCAATCTTGAGTTTAAAAGGACTTTTATCAAACAAAACATGGAACTGATATACAGTCCTCGTCAAAATCATAAGACCACTTTAGAAAGTAAGCGTTTACGCATAATATCGAAATTTTAATCAAACAAATGGTTGAAACCATTGCCAAAAGGGAAAATATATTGGAAAAAAATGAAATCTGCTTCATTCGAAACCTTAACCCTGATCTAATAATTATTCTTTGAAAAACAAACATTTTCATCTGGTCAAAATGATAAGACCACCTTAATAAAATCGGATAGTTTTGAAAAAAATGAATACGAAAAGCTTTCTATGTTTACTAAAAGGAACTTGTTAGTGGATTAAAAAAAACAACATCTTACTAAATTATAAATGGCAAAAGGGAAACCATTATCAGAGGTTGATAGAGGAAGGATCTTTGATCTTAGGGGTTAACTCTCCTATATATCCATTGCAAACGAAGTGAATCGTAGCAAAACGGTCATAACAAAGTTTGTAAGAAACCCAGATCAATATGGACACAAAAAGAGTCCAGGTCGACTAAAAAAAAAAACATCACTGGATCGCCGTATCAGAAGAAGTTTAAAAAAAAATTCCAGTATGAGCTCAAATCGATTGAAAAGCCAAACAGCAGCAGAATGTAGTCCTCAACCCACCAGAAGGAATCTGAAAATGAAGGGTTTCAATCATTTAAAGCGACTGCAGAAACCACGTCTTCTTGAACAGCACAAAACTAACCGACTTAAATATTGCGCCAGACTTAGGATGAAGAGAAGTGGGAAAATGTAATTTTCTCCGATGAGAAAAAGTTTAATCTAGATGGTCCAGATGGATTTCAACACTATTGGCATAATGAAAATTTTCCCAAAGAGACTTTTTCAACTCGGCATAGTGAAGGAGGGTCTTTAATGATCTGGGGTACTTTCTCGTCAGCTGGGACTCTAAAGTTGCAAGCAGTGAAAGTGAAACATCATTGAAGTACAGTTCAATGCTTGAAAATGCTTCTATCAGGACTGAAGGTCCACGTCTGCGTGGAAGAAATTGGATTTTTCAGCAAGACAACGCTGCGGTACACACTTCTCGACTAGCACGAGAATACTTTTCTTCAAATAATATAGAATTGTTAGATCATCCATGTTCCCTGGACCTCAATCCCATTGAAAATCTTTGGGGATGGATGGCAAAAGAAATGTTCAAGGATGGAACCCAGTATGATCCGATAAAGGAACTTTTTGATTCAGTTCTCAGTACATGGGATAAAATTCGTTCGCAATTGATAAAAGCTTACTCGCAATCATGGCGAAGAGAATTTTTGAAGTAATTCGTAATAATGGAGGAGATACTAAATACTGAGACCCTTTTTAGTAATTTATAATTGCCTTTTGTTAGATAAATTATCAGTGGTCTTATCGTTTTGACCAGGTGAAAATGTTTGGTTTTTTTTTTAAATAATTATTCGATCAGGTTAAGGTTTCGAATGAAGCATATTTCATTTTTTTCCATCATATTTCCCTTTTGTCAATGGTTTCAACCATTTGTTTGACTAAAAATTCGTTAATATGCGTAAAGGTTTACTTAAGTGGTCTTATGATTTTGACCAGGACTGTATATTAACTGTTGTTTACGAATATTCACGACTTCCGTTTGCTTTTCCTTTCTCAGACATATCGGCTACTGCAGGTATACAATGCCTATGTTTACAATTTGCTGGCTTTGAAGTTCCTTCCTATAACTATTCGAACCGACGGGTTTCTTTCATATTAGAGCAGCTTCGACAGGAACGAGGAATAGCTATAAACCGGACAACTCCCTTCTACTCTAAAGGTAAATGCCAATGCTAAACATTTTACGGAATTATTTGGAAGACCGTTACATTGGCTGCATCAAATAACGGATGTTCGATTGATAATTGGGAAAATCTCCTTCCTGTCGGATTATACGTCATTCAATTTCTATTGTGTATCGCCAGGAATGAACCTCACAGGAAAGGTTTTTACTATTTCAGCGACTGAGATCGACAGCAGCTTCGCCACTCTATCCAGTATTACTAAGAAAATATGCATGTCACATTAAGAACGATCCCTTGATGGACGAGGTAGAGTTCGTAGAGCTGAACCCCCAGTACGCTCTAGTACGACATGTAAATTGTTAAGAGTCTAATGTGTCACTCAGAGACCTAGCACTTGTCGGAGACGTACCAGAACCGTGGACACCCCCTTGAGAACAGCCACTCCTCCTGACACTGAAGCCCCTCCGGAAGATCATGTCACTGAATTTGCTCTAGACACGTCTTCTAATAACACTGTCTATGTTGGTGCTCCATCAGCTACTTTGGATGGGCCAATACCTGACTTCCTGACAGATGAATGACTAGCATCGAAAAAACGTGTTCATCTAGAAACTGACTCTGACGCGGAACGGTTAGCGATCCTGAGAAAGAAACATTTCGGAGCGAGGAAATTTAGAACCCATAAAATCAGGCTAGCACTGAAGATCCTTCCTGTTTGATTACTCCGACTCCGAAACATCGGCTGCAGAGGTGGCAACTACGTGCTCTAAGGAAGCCCGGAAATTTAATGGACTTCCATCCCCATCAGTGAGAAATTTGGTGAGGAAGAATGTTGTGAATATGGATTATCTCCTCTTTGATAATCCAAGCTATAAAGCGGTAATTTTCCGCTTGTCAAGTAGACGAGTAGTAAGCCGGAATCTCCTGTCCCGTTTTTATTACACCTAGTATGTTCAAAGATGAATTTTGGCTTTATATTTATATTTGTAAGAAATATTTAAGACTAGTAGCGGGTGCACTGTTTCTACGGTCGCATAATACGCTTAAATATGATGTTTGTAATATTGGAGCTTTCTTTCATATCATTATAGAGTCGAGAATTTAAACGTAAAAGTATTTTGGTGATATCAGCTAAAATCAGAAATGGAAACAATTATGTAACAATCAAAGCTGGTGACGTTACCACTGTATGAACGTAACATGCATATGAAACGATTAAAATTTAAAAATAAGATGAATGTACAAACCGTATACGGACTTTTTCGATATTAACCAATCTTTGATCCGTTAAAAACTTTTAAAACCGGCTAATAACACATAAGCGGACAGTCTGCAAAACTTCAGTCATTTAAGCCCCTATAGCCGCTTTGCGACTTTCAGTTTGGGAAAAGATAGTACTTGAAAATACGGAGACAGATAGACAGATATAGTTTTTTTATATATAAGATTAAATTTATACGCAAGATTGAGCTCAATCTGTCTCTTTCTTTTCGTCTAAATTGTACACTTTTATTTTCTACATGAATGTTTAGGTAAGAGACTGTGCAGAGATGTGGACACATCAGCGGTTAATTTTTGATATGTAAAATCTAATATATAAAATGTTATGTGTTTGTCTGTCTTAAAATTTTCAAACTCTGTTTCTATACTAGAAGACAGAGCGGCACTTCATTATTTACGGACTCTTCTTTTATAAGTGTTAGCCGGTTCGAATAGTTTTAAGGGGTCGAAAATCGGTCAAGATTTAAAAATCGTTATATATTTTGTAAATTCATCTTAAAAAAATATTGAGCTCATATGCGTCGTACGTTGGTACAGTAGTATGATTACTAGTTTTTAATGGTGTAGTGCTGCTTCCGGTTTTGAATGTAGCTGATGAAACCCGAATACTATTTTTTACTTTTACAATCACGACTCTATAATAATATGGACGAAATCTGAACAAATAAAAATATTACATTTAAGCATATTTTACGCCTGGGCAAACCAAGGGCCTTCCCCTTCTCCGCTGGTTTATATTTAATTTGTGAGTGTATGTGTATTGGTTCAGCATTTTAACTTATATGATACAGAAGTATTCCGACCGCTGAAAAAATAGAATTGCCGCCTTATGAGAAGAATGAACTCAAAGGACCATTTTTTTCTGTGATAACTCAATAATAAACATCATAAAGCTTATTTTGGCTTCAGAAACCAGGATTTTAAACACTGAGTTGATAAAATTGATTAATTTGAAACTGTTTTAATAGAAATGACCATGACTATTACCTTTTATGGTAAAAGCATGTTTGGTGCTACTTTAGCGTGATTTTTTACCCTCAGTTTATGTTTCTATCTCACGATAGGTGAATACAAAAAAGACTACTAAACGATGGAAATTAAAAAAAAAACAAATACTGTAGTATTCTTCTTCCAAGTTGATTCGACCAGTTTCTACTCATAAACAATAACTTTTAAAACATTTAGAAACATGATTAAACCCCAATATACTCCCGATATGTTGTTACAAAAGTTTTTTTTTTCTGGAGTGGTGTACAGCGGTTAAACTGCACCACAATTTCTCCTTCAACATAGTTTTTTGGTTGGAGATAATTCATGATACAAGTATGATAGGCCAGTGATTTGAACTAACGGGGAGATCGACGAACAGTGTTGCAGCAAAAACGCACAGAATAAAAGGTCGCTAGTCAGTTTGGTCAGATATGAAAGGGTAATTATACCAAGTCGAATGAAAAGGACAACTGTAATCTGAAACTCTGTGAAACGACTAATCATACTAATAAATCAACAAAAAAATATAGGTGAAAAAACGATGGGGAACAGCAGACAAGTCAGTAAAAATAAATGAGGCCAGATTTGCAGGTCCCAGAAATACATTCGTGACCCACTTTTAGCTGGAGATAAACCTGCTGAAAGAAAAATTTAGAAATCCAGTGCAAAATTATCTGAACCATGGTACACTCATTGATGGTCAATGTGTCTTTGGGTTGTATCAGGCTACCGATGTTAAGCATTTTTCCATACATAAACGAGAATGAGCGCCGTTAATCATTGTTGGTGAATGCGAAAATAGAATCAGGTTCAACAATATATTCTAATTAATAGCCAGCTGATAGAAAACACAATCAAGCTGGGTATGGTCACAAAACTTTCAATAAGAAACACTACGTAGATCAAAATACAGGTGCGCATACCTAACAACTTCACTTGAATGTACAGTTGTGGCGTGTTTTAAAAAGATCAAGACCAATTTGTAGCAATCTTAAACGACATTAAAGAGGTTATTGTTAATTAATATTTTTTTTTTTACTTAATTAGTGCTAAAATTTTCCAACATTGACAACCGACGTTAATTCTGTCTGTTTAATGTTCGTTTTATGGATTTTTCAGCATATTTTGTGGAATACATTCGAATAAAATAGTGCCAAGACGTATTTTTTTCTATCCTCTTTTTTAAAATATAGGGTCGAAATCACTCTATTGTAGCATCGAAGAATTTAACAAAAGCATTTTGCCGAATATTCAATGGCAATAAAAAATCCCAACGACAAAGCGGATAAAATACAGCATATGAAATGTTGACTTCGTGGAAAATATCGCGTTATAACACATAACATAATCATCATGTAATAAAATAATCCTAACAACAAAATTTAAAAAAAAGAAATACTTAACTGATCCTAAATGAATGTTTAAATCTTTCTCATTCTTCAACCCCGGACGGTATTCTCCGTCTAAGTAATAAGTCTAGTTTGGCCTATACTATCTATCTACGTGCGCTTATAATTACAACACACTGCATTAATCTCCTGTCTAATACCTTTCCAGTCTACTAAACATTATTATTCCGCTCTTTTTTCTTCTATAACCTTTGTCTTTCCGCCAAACATGTCAGGTTTATAACTGTGATTTTACGGTACGATTTTTTTGTTTATTTCGGTCACATTAAATTTTCTCATGTTTTACTGTAATAATTAAACAAGTTACCTTGCTTTTGAATTTTTTTTTTTCATATCATGTGCTGATCTCGTGATGATGTCTCTAGTTATGTATAACTAGTTGGATGAAACATCCTCATAAAATGTTTCGATACCTCGATGTTTATGTAGAAGTAAATTATATATATATATATATATATATATATATATATATACATATATATATACTCGCTCTACCCTGCCACGCGTTGCTGTGGCTCAATTTGGTGTAATGGAAAGTTCTAATAAAAAGTGAAAATGCATGTTTCTTACATTCTTAGTACAGTAATCCACTCCAAACAGTAAAAAAAGGCGAAAATGAAAAAAAAAATTGTACTCTTGCAGAATTGGATCCGGATCCTCGGTAGTTACCGTCAATCATGGCTTGGGCTCGGCCAACATTCAGTGGATTAAGTCGAACGTTGCTAAAACGTTGAAACGCTAAATAGTTTTTTTTTTTTTTTTTTTTTGTATTGTATTAAAAAATATGAGTTGTTAATTAATATTTGGGTGAGGGGGGGGTTACTATACACAGATTCGAAAAAGTTGTCCAAAAACGAAAAAATGAAAGCAAAGGTGAGGTAAATTACGTTTCTACCTAACTGGATAATTTGTTAGTGTTTTTATTTAATGTAAATGTCTAATCGGCTTGAAAAACTCAGTGATTATCGATGTATTTGAAAAAGACGAATGGTCGCGGACTCTGTTGAATACGTTAAGTTTTAGAAAATCAGTTAAAAACTAACAAAATACACAAAACAGTCTAAGACACCCACTGATTATATGTTATCGTGACACAGACTGATATATTCGGTGGTTCCTGACAGTATTTTGCATAATTTTTTAGTTTTAAATCATTTTCCCAAACTTAACATCATCAACAGTGTCCCCACCATTTGCATTTTTCAAATACACTGATGGACACTGTTTTTGACCCGACTAAACGTTACAGTAAATAAAACGGGGTTGTATCACTAAACACAGAAACGAAAAAGTCGTCGAAAAATAAATATTAAAAAAAAATGTTATCAAAGGCAAGATAAGTTATTTTTCTACCTAAATGGATAAGATGTTAGTGTTTTTATTTAGTGTACACTGTTCAATCGGTCTGAAAACAGGTAATTTTTATCGGTATATTTGAAAAATACAAATGACAGCAGACTGTGTTGAACACATTAAGTTTTGGAAAATTTGTTAAAAGTTAAAAAAAAAACTATACAAAATACTGTCAGGAACTCACTCAATATATGTTACACGGTTAAAGATATTGTGAAAGTTGGATTTAACTAGAAAACAAAACAAAACAACGTGAACGACGGGTTAAAAATTGTAACCGGAGCTTATTTGGCAATAAGGTCACGTTAGTCAATTAATGGGTGCTTATGCACTTATTGATCCGCGCTATTTTTAAATCATATTTCCAAGTTTAATTAAAGTTTTATTTGTTTTTTGGGTATTTTTAAGATTAGGCCCCCCCCCTTCCACAATTTTCTTTGAAATGACGACTTTTATAAGTTTCCGACTATGGTGATACGAAAATAGCATTGAAATTTTGTATTAGTAAGTAGTTATCGAGATATAAATAGTTGTTTTATGTATTGTATTCTTTGGCGGCCATCTTTGTTATGCGCGTAAATTTGTTTATGACGCGTGCAGGCGCGTAAAAAGATGGCCGCCAGAGATTACAATGCATTATACAACTTTTTATATCTCGATAACTACTTATTTCTGCAAAATATCAATGCGATTTCCGTATTTAGCATAGTCGAAAAATTTTAAAAGTCGTCATTTAAAAGAACATTGTGGAAATGGACCTAATCTAAAAAATTACCGTTTTTTATTCAATTAAGTTAGGTTAAAGTACAAAAAATGTACAACCCCATGTTAAGAATAGCTTTTTAAATAATAATGTTATTCTAGCAGGGATAAATAAGTGCATGAGTACCCAATTACTTTAATAAAGAAAAAGCATTCATAATTTCTGATATAAAAACAACTTCTGTAAAAACCCAAAAAAAAAAACAAAAAGAAAGTGTACTTTTAATTTTTGTTATAAAAGGTTTTCTTAGATAAATAAAAAAAAAAACTCCGGTAAAAAAAAAAACATTCATCGGAACTCATGCAGAGAGTGATCCGTGCTGAAATAATTACGTTATCATTTAAAAAGCCATTTTCAACATGGGGAGTGGAGGGTGTTTTGTACCTATTCGGTACTTTTACCTTACAATTGAATAAAAACATATCACAAGACGTGGAAATACGATTTAAAAAATAGCGCGCATCACTCTGCATTAGCACCAAATAATATTTAAGCACGTTACCAATCCGTAAATTTTCTTCGAAAAAAACTGTACTTTCACCTAATAATTTATAATTGTACTAATAAATGTTCATATTTTCTTATATCGAAACAACTGTTAAAAAAACAAAAACAAAAAAACTAAAGCAAAAAAACAACACTTCGTCTTTTATGCTTCAACTGAACTTTTTTCGCCTGATATAATAAAGAAAAAAACTTTAAATTAAAAAAATTGCAAGATAAACAAATGTATTATTTTTTTTTACTTATCGAGTAAACAGAAAATGAAATCTAATTCGTTTCGTCAAATCGTGACGTATGAAATGAATTGAAACAGAAGTTCATTTCTACGAAAAAGACAGGTTCACACTATCGGCTTACGGAAAATATTTTTATTTTATTTAATATTTTTATAATTGGCGATGTTAATGTATTTTAATAACATTAAAACATCCCTCGACTCTAAGGATTGGTTGTCTGAAAATTTCAAATAGATTGGTAATAATAATAATATGGTTGTATAAACTTTGAACGAACCAAGAATTACATTTATATATATATATATATATATATATATATATATATATATATATATACAGTATTACTCCTATAATTTGACCATGCTGCAGTTAACTTTAATTTTCTAAGAATTAAGATATAGAAAAAATGAAATTGATTGCTATATGATACTTAATTTATGGATTAAGTTGAGTTTACGATATATTACAAGTAAGAATTGTTAAATATTATTACCAGCAACAAAAACGTTGAAAATAAATGTAATCTACTCTTACTAGTAAGGTATTTATTAGCTAAGTTATCATCTACAGAAATCATACATTTATGTGCAATACAGTTTTTTTAGTTATTCATTGATTTAGCTCTCGGGCGTTGCCATTGTATTCTGTAAGCGATCACGAAATGTATTAGTGTTGGGACGAATAATCGGAATCGAAATCAGGAATCGAAAAAATCGGGTAATTTGGGGGTATAGGAATCGGTATCGGAATCGAAAAATGTGTGTCTATTTCTCGATGCAAAGACCGATTCCTTTAATTATCCTTTTTATTCGATTTTATTTTCGTAGTTCATTTAGTTTATTTAAAGCAGTATTAGCGAAATTATGGCAGAAGATATCTGTTGCTTTCAGTGGGTCAAGTTATTACCGAGGTTGAGTAAAAAAAAATCTATCCATAACTTGTTTATTGAAATAATTTTCAAAAATTAAATGAACTAGGAAAAATGCTTAGACCACAGTAACTACATAGTAATTTCTACGTTAATTTATGCTTAGAGTACAATAACTACATAGTAATTTCTACGTAATGAATGAATTGTAAAAGAGGTTGGTCCGTAGAATTAGTCAAATTTGTAATTTCGTCAACAGTTATTCCTCACGATACTTCTTGGGAAGCATCACATAACTTATCTTTGCTCTTAAATTGACGCCCATTTGCATAGAAGCTTCGCTTCATGATATGTAAAAGATTCTCAATTGTGTTCAGATCTGGTGATTTCACAGTTCACTCCATCCTCCTTAGCCCAGAGAATCCCAATTGCTGCAAATATTATTTGCTTTTGTTTGCTGCGTGCGAGTGATCATTATCCTGCATAAAAATGCGAGTGATCATTATCCTGCATAAAAATAATGGTTCTTCTGAACGGTAAGGTTTGCTTCTTCAGCAATTGTGCAACGTGCTCTTTCAGAAAAGCTGTGTAAGAATTTGACGTCATTTTTACGCCTGCTGAGACTCTCCATGGGCCAAATAAATTACCTCTGATAATCCCAGCTCAATCATTATCCCACCACCACCTTGTTGACGCCTTAACCGCTGATGACGATGTCGTCCATCCAGAACCCATCCCTTGCTCCAGCCATCTAGGCCATTAAGTGTGATACGCACTTAATCCGTCCACAACATTTTGGAAAAATCCGATTTTATCTTGTCCTCTGCCCATTGCAGTCGGTTTTCCATGTGATGCTGCTTTAATGGAGGCTTTGTCACAGGCTTAACATACTGTGCCACTTCTTTCAGAAGGCGGCATCGAGTACTTTTTGAGACATTCTTCAATCAGGCTTGGTCAAAGACTTCGCCACTTGTTTGACAGGGTTCTTAATAACTTCACGTTTACTTTGGAGTAGAGAACGGCGTAAAACAACTCATGAGTTAACTTTATCAGCTCTCCTACGTACCTTTATGGGCCTTGGCAAGATTCGTCAAATTTCATGGTACCTTCCTATCATTTCCGATATTTCGAGGATTATTTTACTTTATGCTAGCTTTTCTGTAATAGTATTCTTTTCAGAACTACTCAAAACACCTTTACGACCTATTTTATTTACGAAACGCACTGCCTTGTTTATAATTTGACACACCTCAAATATTGTGGACTCAGCAATTACGATGGAAAATTATTTACATTACGAGGAACAGTACGAAAATATCACAGTACGCGCAGCTCAACATTGCCAACATTTCCTAAGCTTTGGATACTGAAACTGGTAAAAAAATGTTATCTCCTTATAATTTGCCACGCAGTATATATATATATATATATATATATATATATATATATATATATATATATATATATATATATAAGTGTATGTATGTGTGTACTAGAAGTCCGTCAGCGGTGCCCGGTTGTAGACTTAGCTTATTATTTTTTATTCATACAGAAACTGAAACATGAGCATACAAATATTATGTGTTTTCTAAAGAGTTCACTTCTTGTAGTAACATGAAAATTACTCGAGTTAGAAATTGAAACCAAAATTTAAAAACAGTGATTTAACCTCGACAAAATTAGACAATCTTTTTAAAGTGTTTTCTTGTATTTATCTTTTACATAATTAACTCATCACATGAATCATTCATGCATGCGCATTGCTAGTACAGTTAGCAAATAAATAAAAATCTGTCGACTCCCATGTACTTATTTTTCAGTTTTGTCCCCTTAGCATCCCGTTTTTTAGATAACGACCGATTAAAATTTTTCCACACATTTAATATCCTATATATCAAATTTGCAGTGTGTAGATTAAAAATTTGTAAAGTATATAGGTAGAGATGTGTCCTCTCACACACGCCCATTTTCACTTTTATAGAAATATGCATATTTATTTTAGTTTCATTACAAACTAGCGAAGGGTACCCGGCGTTGCCCCGGTGTTTGGAGGTGTGTGTGGAAACTCCGGGGGGTGAAAGTAAGTATGAGGATCGAACCCGAACCCTTGAGGCAAAGTTGTAAATTAAAGTGTGAAAAAAAGCGTGCGACGTTAACCATTGCCCTATCGCGACATGCTAACGGAAAGACGTTTGAATTTAATTCCGTTTTGGTGCCCGTTTTGATGAGTTAATGAGGTCAATTTTCACTGCGGGATTTCATTTACTGCTGAACACTCCCCCAAGATGTTATAGGAAAAAGACTAACCCGCATGCGGCGAGCGACAATTGTGGGATATTTATTTTCCCGAAATCGAGCAAATTAAATAGACAGGCGAGCTTCGTTGTTAACTGTGAGATATTACGATTTATATGTGATATGAAAAGTTTAAAAAGTTGTGAAGCAAGCGACTGCTTCTCTGAAAGAATCCTTTTGTAGACACACAGAAAAAGCGAAACACGTACATACATAGAGTCATTGTCTAGAAGAAGTCTTTATTCTAAAACATATCTGAACATGCCGCTATTTATTATACTCTCGATAACTTGTTTCTCACTAATGCTCATGAATAAAATGCACTCCCCAATCATAATGGATTCAACAAATAAATGTAACTGTTGGAATGCTATATTGCTTGTTGAAAATATTGCTATAATTTCGCCAAAATTTGTCATCGTCTTCTCTCGGAAGGTTCAATTTTCCATTCACCATTTTACCCTTTCTCAAATCTGATTAACATCTTTCCATTCAATTTAACAAGTTAAATTAGTCTTTGACATGTCCGTTCATATAATTGTGAAAGTGAAATGCGACTAATGGCTATCGGCCTTGTTTTTTGTGATTATAAGCTTTTGGTTTTGAATGACAGATTGAAAAATCAAATGCCAGTATGACGGGGTTGGCGGTGGTCGTGTTTAGAAGACTGTACCGCTTCCACCCCTCAAGGTTCATTTTGTCGACTCTCTCTATCTCCCCACTCTCTCTCTATGCCCTCTCTCTCTCTATCTCTCTCTTTCTCTTGTAATAATATGAAACTGGAGCGATGTTTTAGTAAACATTTAAGGTTTTGACTCTCAAGTAATTTTTTTTATGTTTTGAAATCACCATTATATATTGGGTACAATATAATAACTGCTAGAATATTGGATATATGATAATAAGTAGAAAATCGACATTGTTTACAATATATTTCAGCGTCTTTTTCGACAGAGCAACGCCTTAGTGCATATAATATACAAAAAAAAAGCAGCTTCTGGGATGCGTGTCGTACATATGTACTTATCTGTACTCGTGATAAAAATATATATATATATATATTATACTAGTATTTATATATGTACACATACATATATATTTACATACAGATATATCGGTATAGATATATATCATATCAGATATATTAGATATCATATATATCATATCATATCATATCTTAATATATTAGATATCATATATATCATATCATATCATATCTGATATGATATATCATATATATCATATATATCATCAGATATATTAGATATCATATATATCATATCAGATATATATCATATCAGTATAATAACTGCTAGAATATTGGATATATGATAATAAGTAGAAAATCGACATTGTTTACAATATATTTCAGCGTCTTTTTCGACAGAGCAACGCCTTAGTGCATATAATATACAAAAAAAGCAGCTTCTGGGATGCGTGTCGTACATATGTACTTATCTGTACTCGTGATAAAAAATATATATATATATATATATATTATACTAGTATTTATATATGTACACATACATATATATTTACATACAGATATATCGGTATAGATATATACACGATTGTTTTTTTATTTATACGCATATATAAATATGAACTTAATATAGAAATATATATATATATATATATATATGTCAATATATGCACATATATTTATATATAAAAATAAATATTTAATATAAGACACACCCATATGTATACATACATATATATGTGTGTGTGAGAGAGGGAGAGAGCGAGAGAGAGAGAGAGAGAGAGAGAGAGTGTGCGAGTGTGTGTGTGTGTGTTTGTGTGTGTGTGTGTGTGTGTACGTTATGATATTTGGGCTGGAAGATATACTCTTAACTCGACGTAATTGGCACTATGACTCAGCCCATATAGGATTATTGTACCATCGGGTATAATAGACTTTAAGTATCTTGAAATAAACTGATTACGACGAACCGGGTTTCGAGATGTTTCCCATGAGATGTTCATATCCAGGCCTTTCTGCGCATCAACATTTTCAAAAAATTCAACGTTCTCTAAGCTAAGAAGATAGACATATTTATTTCAAAATTTTACTTGTGAGAATAATAATTTCATATAATATTCGGAAGGCTAGGATAAGACTAATATATATATATATATATATATATATATATATACATATATATATATATATATATATATATATATATATATATATATATATATATATATATATATATACATATAACCCTACAGGGTGTTTTTAAATTTTTAAATCGCTCTGTTATTTATATTTAACAATTGTTAACATGAATTTCTTAATATATTCACGTATAATAAACTTCACGAAGGATGAGTTAAAGAAATATTAAACTATTATACTCATATATTTTTTATGCAAAGTTTCTATATCGTGCATAATTGAGTCACATTAATGATTAAAACTTTCTAGCACGCTGAGGTTATTTCATCTATCTATATTTCTCTCTATTTTCCCTCCCCCTCTCCCTCTTTCGCGGCTTCTACTTATTCCTCTTTCGGTCACTCTCTCTCTCTATCTCTGTCTCTCTGTTCATATCTCTCTTTCTCTCTCTATTTCTCTCCCTCTCTATCTCTCTCTATCTCTCTCTTTATATATATATATATATATATATATATATATATATATATATATATATATATTGTAGACAGGTATTTTCAACAGCTCGCTACCTATGAAATATTTGAGAAAAAAATTAGGAACAATCTTACGCACACATTATCATACTGAGATGACTTGTGCCATGGCGTATCGAAAGCCTTTGGAACCATTATGTCAGGGTTAATTGACAGGGAAACGAATTCCTTATCGACAGATCTATTTAACATGTGTGATATTAGTTCAGCTATCATTTGTAGATCTAGCAGAACGGAAATCATATTGTATGTCACTGACCAGATAGTTATTTCTGAGGTTGTCAATTGTTTATGCATTTCTCACATCTTCATGAACTTACTCATGGAGAACAGCAATCTAATTGATCTGACTTGAAAGATAGATCGCTGTTTTCCCAGAATTTTTAAATACAAAGCAGGGGCTGGTATTTATTGTAGCTGCATCTATTTAGAAATCAGCGAAGTGTTTCCCGATTAAATTTGGTATCTTATTTTAAAAGATCATT
>NC_136483.1:176372071-176452071 GCF_053919585.1 Euprymna scolopes
GTGTTCGTTCGCGCCTGCCCTTCCTAGAATAGAAATATGCCACAAAGTTTGTTTTTTTTAATATAGATCCACAGAATATTGTGATCAGTGCATCAGTGTAAACAGGTATGGTATAATAAATTATGGGGTTTACGTGTTTATTTTTACTTCCATCGTGTTTTGCTTTGGTTTTGATACCCCCAAATTCGAAGCTGTCTCTTTACAACCCTTCCCTTTCATAACCTATCATACTTTCATAAATCAGAGTCCATTTTCTGTAAATTGTTTTTGAACCCAGTTTACGATGGGTACTTTTGCTAGTGTATCTATCTATCTATCTATCTATCTCTCTCTCTATATATATGTATATATTAGCAAAATGAAAAGTGTAAAAATGTATATTAGATTAATTTATTGTTTGAAAGGATACTCAATAAGGGTTTTTAAAATTCTATTTTATCCACAGACCTTCAAAAGAATGCATCTTTTTATTTGCCAAAATATAAGCAAATGTATATTATAGCAATGCTATGAAGTTGCTGGTATTAGCATTAACTGAAACATCATTACTGCAGGGTATTTACTACTAATAATAACTCTACATCAGACGACAGCTTACTTCAAACTGGAAATGCCGCGTACGTTTTTAAATACTCTGTAGAAGTATGTGTCTCCAAAAATAACAAGTGCATCGGTATCACAAGAAGCAGAATAAATCTTCCCCGAATAACTCCATTTACGAACAACTTACTGAACGTTACACCCCAGTACACATTTTAGGAATATACTAATAAAACAACACCGTCATTTAGCCAGCTCAAACGTGATGTACGCCTCCCAATCAGTGAAGCCCTACTATTCTGCATAAAAAAACGACCATCAATCAAGCTCAATATGTAGTGGAAGGCACGCTTAAGCGCTTTTAATGATTTTAAACGATTTTTATCGTCTACTAAATAAATTCACCAACGCGATCCTCAATTCATCACTTTTGTGTGGACGACTGACAGATGTCAAAAACCTATATATATATATATATATATATATATATATATATATATATATATATATACACTAGACACACTGATTAGTTGTGATAAAACGAAACAATACTTTATGTGGATTACTATATATCAATATATCTATCTCTCTCTATATATATATATACATGTATATATGAGTTCGTTTGCTATCATATATAACTGTGTACATATGACTGAAACAGATGGCTATTTGTAGCGACCATATGTAAATGTTGACCCTCAAATAAATAAATATTTTTCTATTCTTATTAAACACTATCAAACACTCTCGTTATTTTCATTAGTCCCGATTTTGAGCATCTCAAACCTTAATATATATATATATATATATATATATATTATGTACATATATATATTTATATATATATTATATATATTATATATAGATATTATATGTATTTTATATATATATATATATAGATGTATATATAAATCTATAAATACATATATTATACATATATTATATATATTTATATATATATATTTATATATATATATATTTTATAGATATTCATATATTTACATATGCATATATATATATATCTATTAATTTGTTTCCTATCATGTATAGCTGTGTATATAGATTCCACTTTCCCAGTATTAGTGACTTTGATGAGCAAATATATTGATAATAACCACAGATGATTGTGTATCGATACGTCCTCTACAAATATTAATATAACGTTATGTTAATCTATTATTGGCTTATAACAAAGTCTCTCTCTCTCGCTCTCTCTCGCTCTCTCTCTCTTTATATATATATATATATATATATATATATATATATACGCAATAAGAGCATACATATTAATAAATAGATTTATATATATATATATATATATATATATATGAAGTGAAATTGTCTGTACTCTAGTAGATCACACTGGTTTAGTATGCAATTTTATGTGTATAGATAACCTTATCAGAAGTCCACGAATTGAAGATGACTGATGCATGTTTGCTTAGTGACATGTCTGCCACTGACGGCGATATTGGCGAAATGACCATGTCCTTGTTTAGCGAAGTACGAACAACTAGTATTTTATCTGTGAAACCGACGGGCGTAGGTGATCATGTAACTACAAAAAATGTCGTGAATTGCCACATTTTGGGGGGTCAGTAATAAATTGGTATGTCCTAAAACTAAGGATGCTCAAGATATTTGCAATAATATATTTTCTTGATTGTACATCACACATTATAATGAACTCTGATGTTTGTTATATTATTTATGTACATTATCCTTATTTTCCAGTTTTATTTTGTGGATTTCGACCTATTGTGTCCTTAGTAAAACCACAAAACACTACACATTTTAAGTTCTTTGCCTTGCAAGTGCGTGTCTTCGTACTCTTACATGACGTTGGCATTTGCATTAAGGCGGGTAGGTCATCTGGTCTGCATGCTTACAGGCAGTATTCAAAGAGTTATGCCGTGGTCTGTGTTTTATATCCAAACCTCAGCGGATCCAGTTTAATCATTACAGGATTTAGGGAATCTAACCACAATCTGCATTGTAGATATGTCCGCTTTCTCTGTTCGTGTAGTGTGAAGGAACAACTGGTTAAAGTCATATTCTTTCCTAGAATTATGCTACTGTTCCCATCGATACTCGTCAAATGTTGGACAGTGAGTTTTTTGTTTTTAATACAGTTACCAAGAATTTTTCAGCATTATTTTCATCTTCAGCTGCAGTTCCTTTGCAGCAAACACTTCAAATAGAGATGAATCCATTAAAGCATTCAGGCCAGCCAGCTTTGGACTCACTTTGCTGCTACTGTCGCATTCACTTAACGCGTTAATTGTTGGTATACACGACATCAAATTGCTGTTCAGTTTATCAACTATGAGGTGAACAAGCACAAGCTTCTTGTTCATCCTGAAGTTTTTTTTTATGTTTTCTTGAATGATTTCCATTATCTGACAATATTTTTTAGCATCAAGTCGTTATTTGTTTAATACTGAGCTCCAGAAAAGCTCTAGATTGACGGGTACCTTGTGATTGTCAGACTTAATGGTAGTAGTGATTTGTTCAGCACTTCTCTCTACACATTCCATTTGCTTGATCGATGATTTTTGATAAACATCGAAAATAATATCTATTCTTGTTGACTCCTCTGTGGTAGCGAGAATGAGTTTGGCTAAGCCTCAGCCAATTGGCCAAATGTTTCATTGGTAATCTACGTACGAGTGCCATAAGATAAACTGTTGAAATTTGAGAATCACATTTTGCATTTCTTTTGTCCTGCGGATGTTGGTTAACCAATTGTCTGGATAAAGACGCGTTTCCATCGTATTCCATCTTAAGCTTCACTAGTCATGAAATGAGATGTGCTTGTAAATTATCATTTAGAAGCCCCAATATGATGTGCCCTCTTTTTCTTGCAGAATCAATGTACCTTAAAATAATATATATATATAAATATATATATATATATATAGAGAGAGAGAGAGAGAGATATAGATATATATAGATATATAGATACATATATATATAAAGATATACATACACACATATATATCTATATATATTTATAATTATAATTATATATATACATATATATATATATATATGCGCACGCAGGAGAGTATATATATATATATATATATAGAGAGAGAGAGAGATTATGACCTTGACTTTGACCTTTGACTTTTACCTTGAAAAAATTGTGTGCACCACCCCTAGATAAAGGACCATCATCCTGCCAAATTTGGTCATTATCGTCTCAGTGGTATGAGTTGTAGGAGAGTTGTACACAGATACCTACACACACGAACGCAGATACGAACGCCAGTCACCACTATTTTCCAGGGACAGCAGTGACCACCACTAACAACCGTAGTTTAAATTGATTTCGAGGGAGGTCGTTCACCGATTCTGTTCTAGATGTACCATGTCTTTACCGGGCAACATTTATGAACGGGTACATCTTCTTCTTCTTCTTCTTCTTCTTCTTCTTCTTCTTCTTCTTATTATTATTATTATTATTATTATTATTATTATTATTATCATCATCATCATCATCATCATTATTATTACTATTACTATTACTATAATAATAATAATAATAATAATAATAATAATAATAATAATAATAATAATAATAATAATCGACAAAAGGGGATGATAGATAGTACAATTGTATCATCTGGTAAACGGTTGAAAATATTTTACTATAATACATAATAAATACATATATAAACACACCCACACACACACGCACACGCACACGCACACCCCCCCACACACACATATATATATATATATATATATATATATATATATATATATATATATATATATATATATATATATTAGAAACATAAATTCTGGGACGTGTAATATTCATTTCCCGCACGATAGAGTATTGAACCCCCGTTATTTACCCTTTCGTAGATTTCAATCGAGATAGAAAGCTATATTTTTCAACTAGAATTACTATTCTATTAGCTTCTGTTTCTAGAATATGTTTAAAATATAAGCCTTCAGTATAAAGAGATGATAATTAATATTGACATTCTGTCAAAATGGTTATATTGCTGTTTAGTGACTATGGACTTAATTTAATCTGGATATCCCATTTTTAATTTTTAAGTAGCATGTTGTATTCATTTTTATAGAAGCTGTCCATAAAATAATGTAAAATGATAAAACAAAAGAATATGTGATAATATACATTTTACAGATTTGACAACAAGTTATAGAGTTAATTTTTTTTATTAATGGTTTCCACATCTTTGACACCTTTAAATTACATTACATATTTTTCTGTACTTTTATCAAGTACGTCTAGAATATATGTTCCAAATTTTTTAATGCTTTGTTACTTAGTTTAGAATTTAATCTTACAGGAATGTCCTGAACAACGAAATAGCGATATAAAAATATACACAATCCATACTCTTTATATAATCTGTCTTTAATGTAAGTTTACATAATATATATTATAGCAATATTCATGGCAGTGTCACCTAAATATATATTACAAAATTTATAATGAACTGTTCATCATTGTCTACATGGAGATTCATATAATATATACAGATATCAAATATTATATACTTCTAATTTTATACTGGCATGTCTGCTTCATTTTTTTTCACATCTCTTAACATGTCACGCCTTTATTTGCAACCTTTATCATATAATCTGTTCCTTCCCTTATCGCATATCTTTTTGTTGCCTTTATCTAGATTCACTCCCCCCTACTTAGAGCTACTTATATTTTCAACCCATTGTCTTTTTCCTTCCTAGTATCTCACTCCCCCACTGATACTCTTTACTATACGTACTATACTTTCCCGTTTTTTTTTCTCGTTACTTTTCTCTTTCTTTTTTTCTTTACTGTCCTTCTTTTAATATCATATCACATGACTCCCTCTATTCTCTTTTTTGAAAATTATTTTACCTTCTAACTTTTATTATATTTTGAATAGAGCGTTAACGATAACTTGCCACCCTAGAAACGACAACACAATTCCATTTCCTTTTGTATCAAGCCTCCTCACCACCACCCGCCTATTATTCGCAGAGCTCCCGCCGGTGCTTGTGAAAATGGGATGCTCCAGTTTCGGGCCCGTATTTAGGTGGCTTTTGAGACTAGAGGCGGCTAAATTAAAAGAGTTAAGCTCCAATACATATTATAGTTATTTGAATTAATTTTTTCGATATCATCTTAACAATAAATTTGTATTGTAGTTTTCTTTAGGGCGACACATTACCGTCCATGTAAATTGAACTGTTTCGTGTTTCTTAATGTGAGGTCTTTTTTTCTACTAAAATCCACCATTTATTAAGTCTCCTGCCAAGGACTTCTGGTTTTAACCAACCATTTATCCGATTATATTAGCATGTCCAGTCACGCGACCATGTAAATTTGTTTATATAAAAATATATCTTGCTTGTTTATTGAGCACGGAAATAACATCGTTAAATTCATTAGTCATCACCATTCAATATTTTTAACTTCACACACACACACACACACACACACACACACCCCCCCCCATATATATATATATATATATATATATATATATATATATATATCAAAAGTCGTATGCGCCATCAACAACAAACACGATAAATGCTGCGCATCTGGTCAGCTCGTCTTGTTTGACGCTGTTTGTTGATATAGCATTGGACATATATTTGAGGATCAAATGTAATTTAAAAACAACACCGGTAGACCCCAATATCCGCCCAGGTCGGTCGAACTGGAGGTTACGGGCCGGTGAGTGGGTACAGATAAAAAAATGCATGATCGTGTTACAGCCTAACCATTCTTTTGAACACCATCCTGTATGTGAAAAGTAAAAGAGTGAAAAAAATAGCTCCACCCCAAAACGTGTGTTTATTATTACGAATTGTGTTTCAATCGTTTCCCTGTTTTGCTTCCTGCAATTGAGGAATTGGGTATGACACCTCTTGTTTATTTTAAAAGTAAACGATATACAACAAAGGTAAGGTAAGAATATGGCTTCTATTCGCGTGTAAAAACTAGAGTCTGATTATCTTAGTCAACCGCTGATATTTGAGTGTTCGCAGCAGTTCTACATTTTAAGATATAACTTCAGCTGAAGTAACATCTAAGTTTTTGTGTTCTCTAAGAGCTTCTATTAACTATGCATCACATAAGTGTTTCAAAATCTGTGCCCTTGAAATATACTGAACGCTATTTTTTCTCTCTCTCTTCTTGTAGCTCTCTAGCTCACTAGTTATCTGTATTGATAAGACATATAAATGATAGGTATTTCGAATCAATACTTGTTCTCAATAGAGAAAGGACTGAATGCGACATCTGACGATAAATACACCAGGAAAGAAATGTTTTCATTTAAAAACTCTTTTTTATTCTTCTTGGATGTTATATATATATATGTATATATATATATATATATATATGTATATATATATATATATATATATATATATATATATATATATATATATATATATATATATATATATTAGAATGAAATGTATTTGAAATCATGTGTGTTGTAAATAAATTCTTTCTGGAAAGAGATATTTTTTGTTCATTTTTACGTCATGGGTTCTACTTCATCCGTTGCCCGTAAGCTGTAAATATAATCTGTTATTTATTTGTACGTTTGGTAAATGTATTCTGTATTACATACTATATTTGTCTTACTACTAATGGTAAATGAAGGTCGAAGGAAAAAGAAATGACCTTTGTTCTTATGCACTATTAATCCAAATAGTTTATCAGTTACCAGTTAATTTTCTTCGTTTATGTGTGTATGTATGTATGTATGTATGCATTACGTAGGTATGTATATAAAGGGCGAATGAACCTTTTTCGGGGTCAAGGGCCAACTAGCACCGTGTATTTGTGTGTATGTATGTGTATATTGGGGTGGACAGGGATCTGTAAGCCATGGTGAACTCAACCTTTCTATGAGAAGCAAATCTCTGATTTAAAAAAAAAACATAAAGCAGAATACCAGTACCCGTATTAAGCTGGTCTGCAGTTCAACTTGTTGCTGGCTATATTTCTCTTGTTTGTTGCTGAATCTCAACATTTTGAAACGAGAGAGAGACTTAGCTGTCATACAAAGCTAACTCTGTAACATCATCTGTGTATAGATACACCCTCAGATACCAACCACAGAATAAATTCTATTTTACAAATACATTCATTAGGAAACTACAAATCTATACGAATATGCTTAGCCCAATAAAAATTCAGGTCATTAAAATAATACCTCATGTACTAGCATTATTAACAATCGTTAGCTTATATATTACATTATATCAACATTTTTATCAAATGAGTTAGATGTTTAGATTCTTTTCCTCATTTATTTCTTAATCTTGGAGAAGAAGCAAGGGTGCAATCAATAAAAAATATTTTCATCTCCTGTTTAGAATAACATTTGAAAACACCTTTTTTTCACATTTATTATCGTAGTTATAGACCAGTTGTATTTCGTTTATTTCTATTTTCATACAAGATTACTTGAGATGATATATTATGGGACAACTAATATTTTCTCTCAATTATATTATTTCAGTATATTGGCTCGATTTTAGCATAGCAATGAAGATTTTGTAGATAATAAAATACCGAAGTTTCATTTGGCCTTTGTAATAATTTACGAACTATTTTCCCTTATACCGCGTCTCTTGTTTCCTTATATTTCTTTTCCGAAACGTGTAAATCATAACTGTTAATAATGACACTATAGCGATATAGAATGGACATTTTGCAAACAAAAACATATTATATTACATGTATGTATGTATGTAGATATATATATGCAAATGTACATATATATACATATATATACATGCAAATGTACACACATATATATATACATATATATATATATATATATATATTCAGGTTTGAGGTGTTAAAAGGTGGGGACGAACGAATACAACGAGGTTGATAGGTAGTGCTCAATAAAAAGAAAAATATATTTGTATTATTATTTCCACGTATACAGGTACATATGATCGCTACAAATACCTATCTGTTTCAGTCAATGAGACTTCCTCAGGCGGCCTGGAACACGTCGGCGCCACAAACAAAAATGGAAAAAATTAGAAATATATTGAAAATAAAAAGCTAGAGCTCTCCAAAAAAATATAAAAAAATCATGAAAAGATTGGAGTTCTCTAAAAAAGAAGAAAAAAGGGGGATAAAAACGAAAAAAATGGAAAGATCGCATTACCATCTATTGGAAGATTATTCAAAATTAGTTTAACTAGATATGAATTAGAAATAATTAAAATTGTTCATACTTTTACTGAAACTGTAAATTTTATGGGAAAGTGGGAATGGGGGTTCTGTTTATACACTGATTTTCAACGTGTCAGAAAAATAAGGTTGTAAATGCATTTGTTGACATAAAGAGTTACGTTTCGTTATAAGTAAATTTGGGTGTAGGATGATAGCCTAATGCCGATATATTAATTCCCAGACATACATCCATATACATACATACGTGCAAAATATACATATACATACATACGTGTACGCCCCGACACTCACACACACACACACACACACACACATATATATATATATATATATATATATATATATATATATACAAGAAAATACGCACACGCACGAATACACAACTATATATATATATAGAAAGAATTCACATAGAAACATATACATATGATAAAAGATTGATGAGTCTCCGAATTAACAATATGTAGTTATTACTGGTTATATAAGGGTGTATAGCGGGGTAGATATTTAATATAGGCGAATTAAGGATGGAGTGAAAGGGATATACAGGCGACAGCAAAAAAAAAAGTGGCATTCGACCATACTGAATATTATTCTTCACAACAACATCCGAATTGAGAGTACGCGAATAGTGTATTCGGCTATGCATTATGTATGTGTTCAAGTAGTGTTTAAGACTTCAGATTAGATTGAGGTTAGAAAGGAGGTTTTTCTTATAGTGTTTGCAATTAATAGACTTTTCTTGTTTTTTTTTTGTTTAGGAGCTTATCTCTCAATCTTAGTTTCTAAACAGCATAGATAGCAACGTTAATTTATAGAGGAACAAGGGTAAACTCCCTTAAGGATATACCAATTTACTATTGGTGAAAATCTCTGTCCAATGAACTCATAAAAAGTATTTGGATAGTGATGTTCTGTCCGTATACTTTGGATTTTTAAAGGAGCATTTGTGGCCTTTATATATTTCGGTGGATGTATCGCCAGTCATGCCAATATAATACTTTTTGTTGTCAGGGGTTTTTTAGTAGAAATTGTAGCTTTTTAAACAAATGAGGTTATTAGGCAGTTTCCTTAATGGGCAATCAAAGTGTTTCTACAGTTGCATGATTTGTTTACTTATATTTGTTGATTATTTTTTTAATTATCACTACAACTATAGTTAATTTTATAATGTTTTTATTAATTATTTTTCGTGTGCTATTGGGGGTATTGGTTCGATATACTCTAGTTGTATATTTTTATAGCCACTGTCTTTAAGGGTTTTAATGTAGAATTTATTTGGGAGGTCAAGATAATTTAGTTGACAACAAATAATCCTTATGCTAATTGACTTAGGTGTATGTTTGATAATAGATTACGGGTGGTGAGATAGTAGGTTTACGTAGATGGAATTAGCTTTATCCTTCTTATAAGGTTCATAACACCCCTTCTTTAAATTTAAGGTTACATCGACAAAAAATGACTATTCTATCATTAGAAAAACACTCAACTAAACTCATTGATGATGATTGTATCATTCTCTCGCATTTAGGACCGTAATATTCTTTTATAATCATGAGTCCGTCGTCTCTATATAGACCGATTTTTTCAGCTTCGATGGGCCTAATTAGGTCATATAAGATATAAAAACGCAGCAGGTCTATCAATTAAGTTTAATCCAAAGAGCCCATTGGCACGTCCAATCGAACTATTTGGGCTTTATTTGTCCACTGTTCATTGTCGCTTAGCAGCACAATATTTCTGCACTTACGGAAGAGTTCAATTTCATACTTATGATTAAAAGTTATTTACTTTGTAACAACAATATGTGTTCATTTATGAACATCCAGTGAAAGTATCAGGCATTCCAAATGTTTTGTCTCATCTGATATGAAATATAGTTATAGGAACATTTGCCAGGATGTATAGTTTAAAACAAATGTGACCTAGTAAAATCATTACACACACACACACATATATATATGTGTGTGTGTATGTGTGTGTATGTGTGTATGTATGTATAAAAGTGAAAATGTATGTGTGTTTGTCTGTCTGTCTGTGCACATTTCCCTACGAAATAACCCGGTCAATGTTTGGTCTACAGACTCGAAATTTTGCATACGGTGTATTGATATTTGGGAAGATCTTTGTAATCCAGGTTCAGCCAGAAATTTTGCTGTGAAAGAGTCAAACTTAAACGATTTTACCTTGAGAACTCTACTAAACTCCTCCGCCAATTTTGGGTCTAAACACTTGAAATTGTAGATATAGAGTCCTTGGATGTGGATCTAACTTCAAAATTTATATAGGTCCAAAGCAATAAATGCTTAGTGCCATAATTTGGGTCAAATTTTAAAACAATGACCTCGGCGGTCTCTATGAAATTACTCAGCGAATTTTGAAATTTTACATTAAGTGTAGTCAGACATAGGACAAGCTTTGTAATCTGTTTTGGGCCGAAAAGTTGGTTTCCAAGGGGTCAAAGTTACAAAGATATCACCTTTGCAATCTCTAGCAAACTATTAAGCCAATGTTGAGTTTACATATTTTTAATTTTACATGAAGAGTATGCAGACATGCAGTAAGATATTTTATCAGTTTTTGAGCGGACATTTCGCTGCCAAGAGCTCAGAGTTAAAAAAATTGAGCTTTGCCGGCTCTAACAAATTACACAGCCAAGATTGGTCCTAAACAACTGACATTTTAGATGTAGGTTTCTTGAAGATTGGTCCAACATTTTAATTTGATTTGATCCCCAAACAAAAATGTAAAAAATGCGAACATTACTTTCTCTACCGACTTTTCTCTATGGTAGTAAAGAAAGCCTATTATATAGAAAGGCATTACAGTACATCTCCACACTTTTAATATGTACATAAAATTATGAACAGTACATAGGGCCCGAGCAAAACCAGGCTTAACTGCTAGTATATATATATATATATATTTATATATATATATATATATATATATATATATATATATAGAGAGAGAGAGAGAGAGAGAGAGAGAGAGAGAAAGAGCGAGAGAAAGAGGGGGAGAAAAAGAGAGAGATTAAGAGAGCAGGGTGAGAGAGATTGTGTGTGAAGTCGATGAGAGTGTGGGAGAGTAATAGAGATGGAAACATAGCGAGGGTTAAACAGATATATAGATTGTTTGATTGAATGCTTGATGTATAGATATGAAAAATAGAATGTAAGGTTTTATCGCTGACGTCTACTTAGTTTTCGCAGAGAAATAAGAAAAATAACTAATGCAATTTGTAGTTCGTTTTTAGCGTGGCCATTAACAACGTAAGTAAAGGGATATTGCAGTTAATTAAGTATTAGAAGAGCAAGGCTAGGTGCCGAAAGAAAATCAGTAAGAAATCTTATACAGAAAGAAATTCACCTTCATCTAAGATATAACCAGTCAGCCATATTGATTATATAATTCAGAGTTATCAAAAATAGCCAAATATTTATACAGCGCAAGTCATATATGCTATACCCCTACCTTCATTATAAATGTTATAATTCTTCTATGTCACAGAGATCAATCTAGTTTTCCCACCCCCCGAAAAAGTATTAATATTTTATCTCTCACGGCACAATTATTTTGCTCCTAATGTAACTATCGCTATACGACACATCTCTATTATATGACCTATCATCTTCTCTTATCTTTTAAGGATACGTGTTAGGCTTCGAAATACACTGGTATTTACATACTCTACACACTTTTTTTTACATGGGGGTCACCACTTATCAAGGCCAGAAGGCAACTCAGGGATAAGGGTTATTGCGTGTACAGTAATCAATGAGGTAGTATTGTAGTAATCATTAGTATTAAGGGGTTTGATAGAGTGTCTTACTTAAGGGGGCGGTTTGTCAGGAGTTTGTTTATGTTGGACTTGAAGACGTCCAAGTTGTAGTCAGGTGGGACACACGCATGCGGCAGAGAGTTTCACTGGCGTGCAGTTCTAAGCAAGTATGTATCAGCCTATTTAATGAATAATGAATAAACCTTTATGTATAAGAATATAGTTTTATATTGTCATTATAAAGCTCCATAAATTGTACTAAGCTTTGCATGATCCACATAAATCTCCTTTCATAGAATTGATCTTATTTTTTTCTTTTAACTCCCCCCTATATATATATATATATATATATATATATATATATATATATATGCCTGTATATATATATATATAGAGAGAGAGAGAGAAAGAGAGAGAGCGAGAGAGAAAGAGAGCAATAAATTAAACCAGTAATAAAACATAAGAAACTCATATAACGAAAAATATATAGAACGTACAAACATTAGATTATTTTAATTAAATGAAAAAAAAAATTCTTTCTGAAGAAATTATTAATGTGAATAAAATGTAAAAATGTTAGAGTCATTATACTCAATAAATATATTAGATTTAATAAGGTCATGCCTATACGTTTATTGTACTATTCAAATCGAAAAATTAATGTTTTAAACATAATATTGTTATCGTTATCGTTGTCGTCTTCATGCACATGAACAAAATAGGCTAAAGATACTATATAGTAAAATATTGTGCCTGTGTGTGTACATTTCTCTAACAAACTGTGTGCATATATGTATATATATGTATATATGTATCTATACATATGTATATATATACATATGTATATATATATGTATATATGTATCTATACATATGTGTATATATATATATATATATATATATATATATTACCTTTTTCTGTTTTTGTATGTGGTTAGTTTAGTATAAAAAAAGAAAAATATATGGACTTCATTATGTATCCTTATTCTAAACTGACCGCATACAATGTAGAAGCGTTATTATGAACCTGAACTATTTATTATAAAGTGTGGCTCCGCGGAAAGAGATAATTTATTATGGGGAACACTATGCATACTATCAGAGTTTTACATAGCCCTATCACGTTTAAGGTATAATGGATTTGTTAACGGTTATACAACTCACACTCAACAAGAGAGGAGAACAGGTATGCCACTTGAATACCTATGCATGCTAACATCGTGTAACGAAGCGCTACTGAACTTTCCATGATAACCCACTGTGCAAAAGATAGGTTTATAAGTTACATAACTCATTCCATCAACGAATTAGGCTCCTCTGAGACTCAGTTATAATGGGGAAATCTCTGACTTTTGTTCAAATATTTGTGTCACTAAAATTTTCATTACGGTCTCATCATGTCCGTTTGATCAATTTCCTACCACCGCCACGAAGATGATCTGAACAATGTCGAGTACGCCCCATTTTCTGTGTGTCTGCGTGTGTCCAACCATAAAACTATGTTATAAAGTTCAACATGTGTGTGTTGATATATACGTGTATACATAGGAAAATAGTGATATTGAGAGAAAGAGAGGGAGGAGAGAAGACTATATATGAATATAAATTAAAATGGCCAAGTAAATATATTATATTCAAAGACAAATTGTAATGAAACTGATGCCAATATGGCGTATTGAAAGGCAATGGAACAGAATAGAAAGATTATTAGACAATAGACAATAAAAGTGGTATTGAATTAAATCAACTCGCTTAAAAAAGACGGGTTCTGCTTTAAAATGCAATAAAACCAGAAATTGATGGATTTTATCCAATATGAGAATTTATGGGGCAATGATTGCGAAATGATTCAGTTTAAGAACCGCATAAGTCGTGGATTTACTCTGAGATATGACACTTTTAGACCAAGTTATTGGAAATTCTAGAATAAATTGAAGATACCCATTAGCTGAAAATCTATGATATAGTACGTTTTAAAGAGCAAAAAGAACACATACATACATACATATATATATATATATATATATATATATATATATATATATATATATATATATATATGTATATGTATTTTCTATAATATCAAGCTGAACGTCTGTGTGTGTCTTGTAAGGAATAGGTTCCTATATGGTTGACTATTTTTAAAAAAACTGATTACATATAATGATAGAAGATGTATTGAGGATCACGAATGGGTATGTTTGATCTGGCAGAACGGTGGTTCATAAAAATTTTGGGGTCTGCGTTCGTGCTTGGCCCCCAAAGTATGGAAATAAAAAATGAAGAAAAAATGTTTACAAGGGTTTTAGGTATAGATGTACATAATAATACTTTGATGAGTATGTTCCAATTTAAATAGGGATGGCCTAATGAAATTGTCGGGCCTGCGTTCGCGCCTGTACTCCATGAAAATATAGTACAAACGGAAACAAAAACTTTTCCTATCTATTTGCGTAAGTATATGTTGATAATTATGTTTCAGTTTGAAGAAATAAGGTATAATAAAATTATAGGGTGTTCATTCGAGCATGACCTCCATAGAATGTAAATATGCCATAAAGTTTAACAAGGTTTTTTAAAAGGGGTGAGGGTCCACAATAACACCTTAACTTAATTCACGTTAGCTTTTATTTCTTTTTTGAGTTGAATCATATTGTGTCGAATAAATTCACATCATAAATTCACGTGCTTATTAAAATGAAAGCCCAAAAAGAAAAAAAAAGTGTGAACTTTAGACAATTCTCGACACAAATTTTGCATGACTCTGTTTTTTCCTTCACCACTTACACGTGGCACTCTTTCAAAAATAGATGAATAATAAAAAATAAGAATGTTACTTGTTATCGTGTCAAAAGAAGGAAAAATCCTGCTCACCTGATTACGTGTCTTTTTAAAAAACATTTACATACCCTTTTCATTTTTATTTATATATCTATTTAAGCTATTTTGTCAGTATACTAGAAGGAATTCAGTTGATTACAACCCTTTCTGTGTGTTCTTTACATTACAATAGTACAACCCTGAATCCGACAGCGCAATACTACACCATTCAATACTGTAAAACTGAATCGAAGCTGTTCTTCTTTAAAAGGGCGCCATTTTCTTCTTATTCATATTTATCTAGATTCTTTGCTTTAAAAACTAAAGTAATTACGTGTTTACTTTTTAATATCCCATTTTGCTGTTTCAGATTAATTTACTAAAGTAAGTAAAGCTTCATTATTTTTCAAAACTGTTTTTGTTTCTTTGTTTTTCGATATTTCGTTGATATTATTTAGTAAGAGTGTTTAGCACAAAAGCCAACAAACGGCTACCCGAAAAAATAAATATACAAAAAATAAATGTTACCATAGTCAATAAAGTACAGTTCATGTTTTTTTTTGTTTTGAAATAGTTTTTAATGCTCTTTACTTGAAATAATTTCAGCGAACCGAAATTAAAATGAAATGTGAGGCGATTACTATTAATGAATTTTTATATAAACTACACATGCCATAATCGAATATTGCTCCAGCACAAAATAACGGAAAACATTAAAATATGTTTATAAATATCCTTTAGTTGACGGAACTCTCTTAAATTGTTAACCCAGAATTCTCAGGTACCCCTCCTTAAAAGTGAAAACGGGGCTTTCCATTTAAAAGTCGCTGCCATTTTGATTTTTTTCAACCCAGTTCGTGAATTAAAAAAAATAATAACTACTTATAAATACAAACCAATTTAGTTTTCTACCATGAAAGTAAATTTTATTGACTATGGTGACATTTATTTCTTGTATATTTATATTATTATATATATATAACATTTTCTCTTTGTAATGAAACATCATTTTGTTGGTCACTCTTGGCTACGAATGGAAACAAAGTTGATATAAAAATATATTTTCGCGAAAATTATCTTAACGTTCAGCATAGTTTGCTTAGGTAAAATTTCGGAGTATCAAAACCTATCTCTTTACAACCTCCTCCTTTTCATAACATATCATACTTTCATCAAGCACAGTCTATTTTCTGTAGGCTGTTTTTGAACCCAGTCAACGGTGTGTACTTCTGCTACTATATATATATATATATATATATATATATATATATATATATATATATATATATTTAATTGTACAGAGGATCAGATATACATTGGTGCCGTCGGTTTCAAGCCCAACATGCCACTTTATGTTGGGCTTGAAACCGACAGTACCAATGTGTTTCTGAACTTCTGTACCATTAAATAAATAATGTTCTCACACCTAAAAGTTTTTCTTTGTTATCGAGTACTTTGTTGGAATTCTTTCCCCCCCAAAAAAACAGTAAACAGTATATATATATATATATATATATATATATATATATATATATATATATATATATATATATACATATATATATAAGACACTGATAGAATTCAGATGAAAAATCCTGATAGATATTTCTTGAAGTAATACTTTCAAATTGAATATATGTCTCTATATGTTTTTTTCAGAATTTTAAATTTAACCACGAAACATATATATATATATATATATATATATATATATATATATATATATATATACTCCACTCTCTATAGGTGCCTAAATCTAAACACAGATTCAATGAAGAACGCTTCTTTCCCAAACCGTCCGCCTGTTGAACACTGCTCCGCTTGTCAGGCGTAGTAGTCTTCTAATCTAATGTAAGTTCTTATTTAGTCATCTACTTAAATAGCCAGTTTCTACTCAATTCACACCAATAACGATTACTACATTGCCACCTTACATTCATTAACCTTTATTTTGGGGTGATATTAAGGCCTTGATTAATGGTGACTTCCAAGTAAAAAAAATATACATACGTATATAGTAACTCACTCACGCACACTAGTAAAAAAATAATTTTATATATATATATATATATATATATATATATATATATATATGGGCATAACCATAGAGTACTGTTTCGCAGCTCATAAGTGCGGCTAGACAGGCAACTGCTTCAAGCCTAGATCGAAACCCAACAGCTCAAATGACAGTCAAGGCTTCTCACCATTACACTAAATGGCTGCGGCTGTGTGGGTAATGAATAAACGATGTTTTTACACCGTTCAAATGTCTCCGGTCGATTTGTTTCCACAAAGAGCTTCGCTTAATAGGCTAATGGCAGTTTGTATATCACTTCCCAATATGCTCAACCCAAGATATGGAGCATTATAGTCATACACATACAGTAAATTATATATAAATCCAATGACAGTCGTATGGTTATTAAAGTGTACACAATGCAGGACAGAGCTTGTATATAGTATATTTATTATACAAACATTACTTGTTATATATGTGTATAAATGTTTCCTGGAGTTACAGGACGACACTAAAACTCCAAAATGATTGATAGAGAGCATTTTTTATAAACACACATACCAATTCTGTTTTGTTTTGGTTAGATGAAGTTTTGTCCCTGAATCGGGATTCACTGAAGCATGTACACACCACTCACACACACAGACACAGACACAGACACATAACACACACACATACACACACACACACACATATATATATATATATATATATACATACATACATACATACAACGCTGAAGCTGATCAATCAAATATACTTTCTTGTATTTTAAATATACCGGACACACAAACAGACATACATACATGCACATATTTTCGCTTTTATATATATTTTAAATATAAAACTATTACACAACATACATGGTATAATATCTACCTCTAACATATTTATACCCTTCCATAAAAAACAAAAACGGACGAATTTCTAAAAAAAATGTTATATTCCCAATTGGGCTTATTGATACTGAAGTTGGATTTGATAAATGAATCACGCATACAAATATGCAGCCAATGATGGATTTAATATATTTCCGGTAAGTATTCAAGTGATCCTCGTAAAAATTCAAGTTTCCTCCTGTTAGCATTCCAGTTCAACTCTGTAGAAAGTCAAGTTGTCTATAGCAGGCATCTAATATTATTTAATAGAATGTTATGTTCATTCCCGTAGACATTTGATTTACATCCTGATTTCTCTTCTAGCTTTCTCCAGTAGGCATTCAAGTTCTCTTTAATAGAGACACATGTTTTTCCATCTTCTTTCAGTTCATTTTACTTCAGCTGACTAACACTTGGTCGCTGTTGGAGATACATAGAAATTAGATAACAAATAAAAGTTCGCTTTAAACTCTTTAACACTGAGTTTGTAAAGCATTCGGGAATATAATTTTTTTATATTCTCAATTGACAATTTTAATAAGTTATAGCATATTTTTTCTTGAGGTCTCTTAGTATAACTGGATTCCTGAAGAGGAATTTCCTTTATCTATGAAGTATCCACCGTTGTGCTGTTACATAGGGTAACATCAATTGGAACAAGTGCAGCATTGCTCACATAAACTAATACGCGTTTGCCATACCGAGGAGGTCTTATTTTTTATGTGAATATTATGTGATTTTTGAATATTTAGTAAGAGTTAAAATATAGAAAAAAGTATTCTCATGTCAGATTTTTTCCTGAAAAACTCCTGTACGGATAGACTTTATACACTCAAAGATAGCGTCTAGTATGCATTCAAGTTATATTCAATAGGCAGTAGAATGTGTGAGTGTGTGTAGTCAAATGTCTAAATGAAAACGTCCCTATTTCTTACATGAAAGCATATACACCTCGTTGTTTGTCAGGTAAACGGTGATCGCATCTGACGAGTGCAATAGACTAAATATATAAACAAGTATCACCAATTAGATGCAAGTAATACGTGATTTGTCTCCCCTTATGTTAGTAGAAAGGTTAAATAAACAGTTCTGTCTAAAGACGACAGCAAACGAACAGTTAAGCTGAAAAAATACACAGGAGTCGAGTTAAAATTACCGGCATTGCCGCACGACGTATTCTGATGTAAGTAGCACATCTGGTAAAGTTTGAAAAGAATCAATTAATGACCAGATTTACATAACAGTATACAAAGACGTATTGATTATATTTATACACATTAAGTTTACAGTTGTAATTGATGACCATTTGATAAAAAATGGGCAGTGTTTAAAAAAATCAACATGCAAGAACCTTTCATGAGATTTCTTGAAAAGCACTAGAAAAGTACACCAATTTCATGGAAAGAAAAGGAAAAAAAACCCTTTCACTCCTCAATACAAAATATTAGGTAAATACCTGCATTTAATGTTCCAAATAAGAATAAAGCAACATATAAATTCCAGAGGAAACTAGGTTTATAGTGTTGCATTGATTATATATATATATATGTGTGTGTGTGTGTATGTGTATAAATGTATGTATATATATGTATATACATATATATACATATATATACATATATATGTATATATATATATATACATAATTACTTCATTTACTCACATAAATTTATATAGGAAAATATAATTTTCTGCGTAAATATTCAGTATTTACTTCAACAGTGCTCAATTCATAGGTAGAGGTAGGTAGTACAATATAAAATATATATGGCAATAAACTACACAGACTATTCCGCGTTTCATTCCCGTGAGAACGTGTCATGAAAGCTGTCCCCTTTTTATGTAAGTAAGAAGACATACTAGATAAGGCTGTGTAGCTTAATCGCCATATATATATATATATATATATATATATATATATATATATGTGTGTGTGTGTGTATCTGTGGGCGTATATATATACAAACACACACACATACACACACACACACCCACACACATATATATATATATATATATATATATATATATATTTGTGTACTGGTCTTATAGTCTCGAATTATCATATTGATTTATTATCAGCCATTGCTTTATTTTTATGATTTTCAATTTTATTTTTATGAGTTTTGTTTCGAAGGTTTCACTTCTCACACCTACTTGGACAATAATTAACTTATTGAATATTATTGATTAATAAATTGATGCCTTTAGTGCAACAGTTATTTCATTCTATTTGAATTCTCAATTATTTAGTACAGTTTATTGATAAACGATGTGTTTACGTTGACACTGCGGTTCACTCCGATTGTAACAAAATGGCTGACTATTTCATACTAGCAGGTGCTACATGCACTGTCTACTAATCTCGGCATTGTTGGTTAGTCGTCAATTACTTATCCCGGAAAAAAGTACCGACACAGAAATAGAGTGGTTTGTATTGCACAACGGTTTTCCAATTTAGTGGATTTAATCCATTCTCCCCTTGGATTTTTAGATCGCTGCCGTCGATTGGATCAACTAATATACTACAGACTCTTTGTATGCTGCACTAATTTTTAGGCAATTTTAATTTAAGCGGCACGACACGTTCATGATTTTTTTTTTCTGTCTTTATAATAAACTGTGTTATATTAGGCGTTTCCATTTTGTTGAATATAGTCTAATCGATTCTGTTACCCAATATAATGTAGATGATGGAGGTTGTGATACTTTCGTTTATGAGTGTTGTGTATAAATATTATAATTTTTCTTCCGAGGTTTTATGTGTGTGTTTTATGTGTGTTGACCATGGCATCTAATACGTCTGCTTTTTTTTAGGCTTGTTGAACTGTATATGACGAAGTACATTTATTGTAATACTGTTGTAATTGCTAATACTTTCTATGGGCCTGTTCAATAATGTAAATACGACACAAGGTATAAAAATATATAAAAATCAACTCAGTCTAATCGTGTTTCTTTTTCATTTAAATAGTAGGTGAGAAAAATAATAAAATGTAAAACATAAACTAGACGTTGTTCCTAACCACAAGTCAAATGGAACATTGTTCCTAATTGTTTGCATTCCTGTACAGATAGTGTAAAAGATATAATCGGTTTATAATGTGGTGAGAATAATACCACAAATGTGATACTGTACTGAAACCAAGCTAAATTGCCTTAATAAGATATAGCTGGTCTTTCACAAAGTAACTACAGAAATAAATTAAGTGATGTATCATAATATATACATTGTTGTAGTCCTAGGACAAAAACAAGGACTAATAAATAAACAATTAATAATTGTTCCGATTCACGTGCTGTCCTATGAGCGTATACTTTAGTACAAGGTCAGATTATGACATACGAGAATCCAGATTTCAAAAAATGCCAACTACATTGTAAATAAAATGGTTTAAAAGTCTCGTTCTAGATGGTAATTCTTTGTTCTGGTCGACTGCAAAAACGATGGATCTTAATACAAGCGCATATATCAGACTTTGTACCTAGTCACACGCAATGGAAAAAAAGTGTCTTCGTTACAATTAAAAGCAATTTTTTTTCGTCGAGCAAATAACCGCGAACAAATAAACATTTGTGAGACCTCGCATTTACGGGTATGTAAGCTAGGGTTCTTTATGTTTAGCGGAATGGACAGCAATGCAGCGTTTTACTTCTGCATTAGATTAATTAGTAGCTGAACTAAAAACTAATTTATTGGTCCATCCATTATGAATGATTAGAGTCGAAAGAGCAGAATCTGATGGCAATCAATTGGACATGATCCAGCCATGGGCCAATTAGATCATGGACAATTCTTCCCAACTGCTCTTTCGATTTATCAAGATACAAAATAGCAAAACTTGTGGGTCGGGCAGAATTCTCCTAGGCTGGTAGACATCGTAATTACGTTTTGATAATAATAATAATAATAATAATAATAATAATAATAATAATAATAATAATAATAATAATAATAAAAATAACAAATATAATATTAAGCGACGGGAAATCGAAACAAATACACAAAACTGTCGGGAAAACCGAAAGGACACAAGAAGTCTTTCTCCTGCAGTAAGAAATAGTGGTAAAATCAACAAGACAGAAAACAGCTAGGTAAGAGATACGAAGAGAAAAAGAAATCAGGATAGAAACAACGACGGGGATAGCTCATAATTATCACAAAAGATGCAACTCACGAAATCATTTGGATATGGCTAGAAAAAGGACACTTTAAAAGAGAAACTGCACTCTTTTTGACATCACCACAAAATAGAGCTATTAGAATCAATTATATAAAATAAGACACAAGAAACAGTGAATAGATATTCTGTGGAAAAGGAGACGAAACGATAAACAACTTAATACATTAATGCCGTCAACGAGTCTCATAAGAATATAAGATTAAACACGTTTACGTGGGGAAGGCAGTATATCGAATATTATACCAACAACTGCATAGCAGCACTTCTTGAAAACAGAAATCACAAAATCTTTGGAACATTAACTTACGCACAGATAAATCCAAGTATGAAAACCGTATATCAAAATATTAATAAGCAGCCAAAGACCGAACAGTTCGTTGAGTCCGCCGTCCTAGAATGTTGTAGCCTGAATACCAATGAAACGGATAAACGAAGCAAATACACGGGACTAGCAAGCAAACTGACAGGAATTTGAAAAATTAATAAAGTCAAGCTAACACAAGATTATTAGAAACACTTGGAATGATCCAGAAAGACGATGATGATGTGATAGATTGACATCAGCGAGAGGGGATGCAAGTTTTCAACAAATAGCAATGAGAAAAACGCTTAAAATAGTAAGATAACCCTTTGGATGCAGAGACTAATACACAGAATGTAAAACGATAACCGAGTATATTGATACTGAAAGAGAATGAAAACAAAAAGACGCAGGAACATCTCATGGAATCAAGAAGACTGTAACTGTATGAATGTAAGTTATCCTCCCCCTAAACGAAGAATAGCTTTTCCTTTTAAATCTTGGTGAACTAGCAAGTGGTACTATAACAATTAGTCGGGAAATGTCGAGTATGAAATACATTCCTATGAGAGAAAGAACTAACCAGGTCTCTACTTGGATTTTAGGGATATTTATTGCCATCAAAATTCCAGTAAAAATTTAAACACATTGCCATATATATATAGATACCAATACTACTATTACTACTACTATTACAACTAACAATAATAACATTATTAGTAATACTAATAATAACAATAATAATAACAATGATAATAACAATAATAATAACAAAAAATAATATTATTAGTAATACTAATAATAACAATAATAATAACAATGATAATAACAATAATAAAACCAAAATAAAAATAATAATATTAGTAGTAATACTAATAATAACAATAATAATAACAATAATAATAACAATAATAATAATAATAATAATAATAATGTAAATATGAGTATTAATACCAATACAAAGATTTATAATTAGAATAGCAATGACAACAATAATAAACATGATTAATGCCAGCGAAATGTCAGAGAAAGCAAATGGCTTATGCCGGTGAGAAATCAACAATAATCGGTTTGTAAGGAATGGAGAGTCTCGAAAGAATTATATATGCTAGAAGTCAATTGTTATCTGCAATCGATATCTGATTAAATTCTTGCGAACCTTCTTTGAATAATACTCTTACAATTACTACTACTTCTACTACTATTAGTAGTGATACTAATAACATGATTAAGAATTTGTATATCGCTGATTATAATGAAGATTAATGCGGTACAACTATTATTACTAATATTATTACTAATACTAACAAAAACGAAGACGTAGTAAAATAGAAAATATATGCGCTGTGAACAAATACATAAAGCAGTAAACGAATAAAATATTTTAAACACGAAAACCGAAATTATATGTGAACATTGACATGTTTAGTATGAAAATATAACAGCACTGAACTGGCAAACAATTACACCGAAAAAGTCATATAAAACACTAAACTATAACTTGAGATAAACATTGGAATATAAAATTCCAAAACACTTTTAGATTTTGGAAACGCAATTAGATATATCGCTCAGGTTTCAAATACAGGTATGATAATAAACAATAGGAATAAACAAAAACTGTAATTAATAGAATTATTCATATCACATTCTTAAGATAAAGGTGTTATTAGTGTGGCGCGAAAAACTATGTAATGGAAACACACATACACGAGTTTGTGTTAGCAGTGTAAATTACATTAACTCAAAACAGAATGATTTTCTTTCTCTCCATCATCGGAAGGGGGGGCATTCATCAGACTGCGACATAGTAATCTTAAAATCTGATATCAAGAAAATACTGATTCATAAATTCCGGCGGACAATTTGTCAGGTCATTAAGCAAACACCATAAGTAGAGTTTTCATGTACTAATAGTAATAATTTTAACAAAAAATGAATTGAAAGCTTTCTAGAGAGTTGGAAATAATATGCACAACAAAAGTTCAGTAACATTATTTATCATAGCGCCTTTGGTACAATCCTGAAAGAAAGTCTTACTTAAAATTAGGAATCATAAAAAAGTGTTGCACTAGGTAAACTAGGCATTACAAAGGATATATTTGAAGGAAAGTTGTTTGTCCACCAAACATATTTTCTTGTGACACTAATTAAGAACAGATTAGTAAAACATTTAATAATAATAACAGGGACTCTTAGCGTCGAGAAATAAAACATTTTCAGATAGCGTGTGTAAGGGCATGCGTGTACACATCTATCATATAATAAACAACGAAAACAGGTTACCATTGTGAAAATCGTTGCAATGTTATTAACCAGTAAAATTATGCTTTTATATTGTAAATACAATTTTTGAACTAGTTTACAAATAAAAAAAATCCAATTCGAAATGAATAATTTTAAATAACTTTACAAGACCTCTTTTATATTTTCTGAGACTATAAATAAAATGCAACATAGAAATGAATAATTATGTCATTGCTTAAATTATTACGGAGTATATATCCGTAATTTTTTTATTTCCAGAATTAAACATCAATATTCAAGTAATTAACTACTTTTATTCATCTTCCTACGATTTAAGTGTATCTAATAGTATAATCCCATATATATTTTATGTTGTTTTCCAATGCATCAAAATGTACGCGGAGACTGTATCAATTAATCGTTAAACTATTTAACTAAAGAATTACAGGTATCTATATATTGCCATTGTTTCTTTTCAAGCGTCGTTCTCACAAATCTCGAGGTTAATTCGGTAAAGTCTTAAAAGGGAGGCGATGAATTATGATTTTCTCGGGAACGAAAATGAACATCCCATTAATTAACAACTAATATATTTACCGAAGCTTCCTGGATATGTTTTACTGCAAACAGGAAATACATGAATATTAAATACGAGTTATGTTTATTGCGATATGTTAGAAATATTAACTGTATGCCAATACAAAATAATATGAAAGTACCTGTTTTATTCAAGTAAAGCATATATGGATATAATTATTTTATATTGTTTATTTACTAACCATTTATTGTGATAAAGATTTAAATGAAACACACCTATGTAATTGTTAATGAACCTCAAAAACATTTTATGCATTCTTACAAAATTTTACTTGTAAAATGAAGTAATTATATATTGTGCATTTTTTCGTGGTTTATTGATACTCACTGAATGTTACATTTGCATTTTATGTACAACAAGATACAGCTTATGTCACGTGTACGTTACTCTTCAGTGCAATTATAGTTTGCCGGATGGGCGAATTTACAGCATTTTGAGATAATTAACCAGATAAATATATAGGTATATACAGTTTAAGAAGTGTTATGCACAGTTATGCTTACAATTGTGAGCACCATCAAATTATTCTCATTAATAAATGAATGTCGATCAAACGAAGACTCAAATAGCAATGACTAATTTTCGGTAAAAAATCTAGATATAGGCTGATGCTTTTTTTTACTAAAATTACTCCTTTTAATGGGCGATTACATTGATGCTAATTCTTTCGATGTGTCATGACATTAAAAGTTGGCGTGTAACATAGAGACAGAAAGACAGTTCCTTGTGTAATAATGCATGGGCGCATACAAAACCGAAATATATAAACTGAATAAAACATCTACACTATTATAATTAAGGTTTCATAGTACACTTTTGAAATATGAAGGTTTTCTAGTACACCTTAGAACAATGGCATGTTACATCGTACACCATTGAGGCTTGGGAACATTAATAGCGTCGACAGTTCAATGCACAGAATCGATGGTCCATAAAATACAACACCGAGTTTGACGCATCAGCAAAATTACCTTAATCATATCAAAATTAATTTCATTTCACTTCGCCGATGGGTAGATTCTTCAAAGCAGTTTTGCACAAATTTCTTCTTCTTCGATTTCGTATTTTGTATGCTCCTTTATTCATATACATATTCTTGGATTTCATATTTTTTTCTATTTTCTCGCTTTCTTATTTTCTATTTTCTTGCAACCGGTGTGCATCAAATTAGAACCTCGTATCGTGCAATGCAAATATAATAACATAGATTATTTGCAGGAAACTACCGACATATCTTACTAGTGCAGTGTAGACGAGAGCTCATTAAACGATCGTGTAATGAGCTTTCCAGAAATAATTTAACACAAAACAGCACCGCTAGAATAAATATATCTATTGTCTTTAATAGGCCGCATCGTGTATGAGATTAAATATTTATTTTTTCTGTAAAACCTCCTAATGAAAATATACTCGTAAATAATAAGAAAAATAAAAACGTTATAGGAAAAATAAGACTTGACTTCATATATGCATGTGATCATGGCTTATTATTGAAGGCTTATGCTAAACAGGCTAGCAAATGGCAGGAACAATTACAGGGATAAAAGGGAATAGCAGACTTCTTGTCATAAACCTCACAAACTACCATAACATCCATGGCGATAGATAAATGGTTAATCCAGTTCGTTTTTTTATGGGGTTTGATGAGGAATTATCGCCTATATATTTCAATGCTGTTCATGCCATGACACTAAATGTGTAGCTCCTGATATATTCTCTGAATTTTCATTTAATGTGAATCGCCACGATACATTTACTGGGTGATATTTTATTTGACTAAATTTCTTCTCTTGGAGTAAGATTTCTGTAATTATTTTATGATTAACATACTCGCTCTAATACTGTTCGAAATTAATTTGTTTTTCGTTTTTTCTCAAGTACCGTGTATTATAAAATCCTTTCTAAGAGCAATTATTAGTTTGCTCTTAAATTTCAAGGATATGGGCATTGTTAGTATTCCAGTTCTAACCCTACCGTTCAATGATGAATCTAAAATGTAATCGCGCTTCTTCACTTTTCTTCTTAGACGATTTCATCTTTATTCCATATTACAGGTTCTTGTGTAACAGTATTTATTATGTTGTCAAATAATACTTTTTTATTACAGCAGATTTATATACCTTAATAGTATTCAATTTATTTCGTTACAAAGAGGAACATAGATGCAACTGTTTTGTTAATGAAGAGATTACGTATTTGATCCATTCAGGATGTAGATTACTATTCTATTGATTTTCTGTAAGGATATCACTATGTTTTGAGCTGTGTTTTAAATTACATGTGATTTGCCGACTTAATCTAGTTCTGTAAGCTGGCTTTCATCTTAACTGACACGTCTGAAATTACACTCTCACTGAATGAATAAATAATTAATTAATAGACTTATCGCTAGTGTTTGTTTTATATTTTAAGTTTATTTACTATCCTCGTTACGATATTATTAACTTTTAATCCTTTTGAAATTATGCTCTCTCTCTTTTTATTATCTCTTATACATTTTACAGGAATTTCTTATTTAGCTCAATTACGCTTGTACCATTTAATTTCTTCGTTATGAGCAAATCAGATCTTCATTAGTTTTAAATAGGCACCGCCAAAAATGGCCGCAAAATCAAGTTGTTGTTGTTTTTAAAACGAAATTACATTTATTAAAATCCATTATTTCTGAGTAACTTTTTTTTTCCAGAAAGATAAAACCCTGAATTTTATCATATAGAAAACAGAATAATGTAAAACTTTTTCTACTATTTTTAATTCAATTTTAAATGTTAAATTTTCCCAAAAAGTTAACAATTGACATTTTTTGTCTTGCACAAAAAACGTACTTAAATATTTAAAAAAAAAGGGTTTTTGAAATAATTAATTAATTTATTTATTGTCTAACTAAGATTTAGGATGATTTTCTAAGAGAATATGCAAAAATATTATAATATAAGTACCTGAATTTCAAATAATTCCACTTATTCATATAGGTAACCAGATATTCGCGTTGACGTAGAGTTCAGATCGACTCTATTTACGTTTTCGTCTGATAAAAAGCAAACTATGGAAGACCAAACAGGCCAAAAAAAACTTATTTTTCAGTGACGAAAATTTCAATGTATTATTAAGCTGAGGCTGGCCAGTACCAGATGGGTAACCATTTGCATGCGTTTGGGTTTTAATGTGTATGTGTGTGGGGGCCAGACTCCCCAAAATGGGGGGGGGCAATTTAAAGCAGAATAAAAAAAAATTATTTCAGCGCGTTTGGTCCACCATAGTCGAAAGGCGGCAAACGTTTTCAAACGGGATCGAAAAAAATGATGCTATTTTTAACACAAAGGGCACAATATTTATCGAATTTTTTTTTTTTGGTATCGATTATTCAAAGCATGCCCTGTTTAATAATGGTCATGCATTATTCGGCTCGCTAAAAAAAAATTGTTAATTTATTTATCAAAAATTTTAAAATAGCTTTTTTCGTATAAATATTAAAAATTTTTTTTTTTTGTTTTGCTTAACTTAAATTAATTATTTTACTTAACATATTCACCGAATTTCACACTTCAAAACTCAAAAGCGGGATAATTAAACACAATCGAAGTTCTGATATTCAGACGTCAAAATAAGGTATGCAAACAATTTTTTTTTTTTTTTTTTTTGGAATCTATAATTCTGTCCCTTACAACACAATATGTTGATTTCAGTTTCAGATGATTATTTTAAGCATATTTGTTCCCACTTCAAAACAAGGGGGGGGGGTTGTAAGCAAAAAAATATATATATATCAATATCGTTTATGAAAAATAAGTACACTGTTATAAAGTTCATTCTTCTCCTAATAATCGCTGAAAATTTCGTATTGATCGGATAATTACCTGATTTTTGGTAGATTTTTAAAAAGACGGTCCGTCAAAAAGTACTGACCTGCCCCCCCCCCCCCCAGTTTTGGCGGTGCCTAGTTTTAAATGTATTACTTTTATACTGTCCAGATTTGTATTAGTGTCATCCATTTTTCCTCACTTCTGCTCGTATGCTTTTTTAATGTTTCTTCCGAAGTAGCTCTTAATTTTCTAATCCTTATTTTCCTTCTACTACTACTACTACTACTACTACGACGTCGACGACGACGACCGTTATTATTATTACTACATTTATTAGACACACAATGATACTAAATGCTAGACGATTCACAATTAATGCAACAAATAATATAATTACCACCTTACTGATCTTCTTTTTTGACTAGATCAAATTTAAATCAATCTTTATCACTATTTGATTCTTAATGATACATTTTATACTTCATAAAGTATAAAATGTAGTTTTAGTGATGTGTTCTTCATAAAAAGTAAGTGCAAATTAAACCTTGATGCATTTTTGATGACGAAGCTGTGTATTAGATAGATACTACCTAGAATATAAATTAGTCGTATATATTTTATAGAAGAGTAACACTTGACTTTGTATCGCCTGACAAAAATATAGATAGGGAAGAATTACGCCCCTTGCATTCACTTCGTGGAACGTGAATATTAATGGATTCATAACTTAATTATAAAAGTAAAATCTTCTTCAGTTGCAAAATGCATTCTTATATAAAATATTCTCTATCTATATTGAAGATCTTAACCCAAATATGTTTTGATAAGTATAACGTCTCATAATCTGAATTAAATATCGGACATGGTCTCACCTACTTAGATCAAACGTAAATTAAATCATATATGTAGGTTTATATAATGCGTAATTTTATATACTTGACTATCGCGAGGCATTCGTCTTTTAATGGCATTTAATTCGTAATAAGTTTCACAAGAAGAGCCGTGGTATATCAGACATTAATATATTTTTCATGCTGTGTAAGGCGATAAAATTGTGTTGAGATCACATGATTGTTCAGAAATTGAGAGAATGACCTGAAAAATTCATGTAAACCGCCCGGGTTTTGTTCGACTCATTAAAAATATATTTCACGGTTGAACAGAGAATGTAATCAATCAGCTTGATTGATTATCTGAAATGTGTGTGAAAAAACTATTGTTGTGTTGAGATCTGTTATATACTAGCGAAGTATCGTATGTGTCCAATGTGAAAGTGTGTAAAAAAACAGGAAAGGGAAACTCATGTTGAAAATAAACGGAAAGATGTAAGAACATAAGTTAAAAATGATTTCGTTCACTGGATAGTCTTGAAGCAATTATTGTAAATATCAGTTGCAATATTTACGTAGAAATACAAAGATAATAGAGAGAATATATATGTGCATGTAACAAAGCCAAAGAAACGTAGACATATACTTAAGAAATGAATGGAGAAACGGAGATTACGATGGAGTAAATATAAAGAATTAAAACGAGAAAATAAAGGAAGTTTACGTTACATAGACATTTCGGGCGTTTTAAATGAGAATCACTTTACACTTCGCGTGAACTAAATGTAACGAACTAAAAGAAAGACAATATATTATATATATAAAAAAAACACCAGATGCGTATTGGACATAGTTTTAAAAAGCTAGGAGATAAAGCAGGAATGAGTTCCACTAAAGTATCCTTCTTGCGAATACCTACTGAAATGAAAAATATATTTTAATCTTAGTATTAATAAGAGGAGATGAGTCAAAACTCCAATCACTAGTAGTAGTAGTAGTAGTAGTAGTAGTGACTGCAGCGTTGTATGTCACTCTTTCCTTGTCTCTCGCTCTCTCTTTATGCATCTGTGTCAGCAGCCAAGTAGGTACAACTAAGTGCACCTGTGTATTTTATTTTCTCCTAATGAATATAGATATACCATCTCTACTATATCTTAACAGTCACAGTTAGTCGCCATTTAAATGTTAAAAGTTGCAAGCATATGTTGCTCTGTATATTAAAAATATTCTTTCTAGATTTATATCTAACAGCTTTTCTGTGGGTATACAGTATACAGTATGTATTAAATGCATAGGAGCCTGTGATACCTAATTAAGCTTGTCTCTCAGTGCTCCACTTACGAAGAGATCCTAGGACGTAAATTCTGTGTCTTTCAGGAGAAACATCCCAAGAGATCGCTATTATCTTTCAATTTAGGACGTCTTTCCTTTTTTTGCTTCGTCCTTTCATGGAAATGTAACTGTTCATCCTTAAACTTAGCTATGGAGTATAAAAGATATATTGTATATAATCAAGTGAAGAGTGTCAGATAAAAGCAACATTATATACTACACAAAATAACGCATTGGGAGAGAAGGTGTGAGTGATACATAAAACGTAGTAAGGGTATTGGTGATTTGGTGACTTAATTGCAAAGTGCCCGGATAGGAATTTATATTTTGTCAAATACACAGTATTATTGTAGCGTTCGCACTGTGCAATTAAACATAGAAAATGTGACTTTAAAATATAATTTCTTTATAAGAAAGTGGCGCCGATAAGTAGAACGAATTATGCACGGAAATATGTCCAGTTTTTCTCATTATAGAAGATACATGCCAGCCTTGGAAGTCCTATGGTTTTCTCAGCTTATTAGACCACAGCAAAAACATTAGACCTGATATGATATTCATAGTACATAAAGGATCCAAACAAGATAGGCCATTGGACGACAAGAAATCAAAGAGGATGCCGCCACTTTTCATTTGTCTTAGTATGTTTACGGCATCCGAAACACTTGTAGAAGCACAATTACAAATTCAATCGGTTATTGAATGAAAATAATTGATTACAAGTTATTACATAAGAATAAATGCTCGTTGTCAATGAATAGACATATTTATGTAAAATAGATGAGTGATACAGAAAATAATCCACAAATATAAAACTATATATTATTTATATCTCTATCTGTGTACGGTTAGCTATGTGAATAAATATACATTTATTGGATTGACTCTGGAACATACAGTTCATTATTGATTTGGCTCGCAGCTGTTTGCTGCTAAAGTAAGGAGTTTCACCGATACACTTAATTTTTATGTAGCAAGGTACAAACGTGATTATAACGCTTTTATTAAATATGTGAATACCTTCTATTTTTATTTGATCAATCATTAATATATATTTATCAAATAAAATAGTTTTACTCTGTGTTCAGGGATTTTAATGGATCAAAATATAAGCACACCACTATATTTTAATATGGAAATATTTCATATTGACCTGAAGTTTATAAACCAATCGAGTAAAATTCCCTGCATTAGTTTAATTAAGTACTAAACAAAGAGGGCAGATGGCAGATTACGTCATTAAAAACAAATGGCTCCTGTTTTCTGGAAGTTTCGTCAATACAACTTTAGAAATAAGTCAGTAAAGTTCAGATTATTCAGTGTATGTTTAAGAAATTTGCGAAGTGTATACAATGGGCATAACCTGATATTTGAATTAAATGCCATCCATATTAATTGCTTACTAATTAAGCAATATTTTCTTGTATTGTAATAGGCTTTAGATCTCTAATGCTTAGAATTAAATTCTTATATTTTTGAGACTCAAACTTATGAAATATATTTCGATGAAACTTGAATTAAAATGATATAATGTCTTATATCTAGTAGGTCAATATCTTGACTTAAAGGGAGACAAAATTGATATTAAACTCTTCTGCTTAGGAAGTATACTTTATCCATTGGGTGACGGGTATTATTCTAGTATATATTTATATATAATGTAACAACATATAAAAGTAATAATATATAGAAAAGGATACAAATGCTAGTTTTTTTATGTAAGGACATCTTTCAACAGCCTATCAGACGAAAAAGATTCAGCCGCAGGGAATTGTCGCCCCTGGCACCTTAAAAACTGACAACCTACACATAACTTTACATAGAACTGCATATCATCGCATTACAGTAAATACTGTAAACTTATCTGCTCTCTCAAGTTCGACAGTCGTTGCTTACAACATGCTTTTATCTGTTTATATCTAATCGTACACGCATGAAACTAATGCAAAGCAGATCGCATGCCACTGCCAATTCTTGATGCACCACGTGATGTGTGTATGGGTCTGAAACACAAAGAACGTTGCTAATTAACTATTAAACAATGGAGGAACAAACGATCACCACGTCCCATCTACTTTTCACAATTAACACTAATTCATACAATGTTACGTATTATTCACGTGTTAGTTGGCATTCATACAGAATATCCCCTTGAAAGTTGGCTTGGTATGAGGTTTCCCAATCAGCCGTATGTGACATAGGCCAGTTAAACCTTATTTTTAAAGAATAAAATGTCAAAAGAATATTAACTTCGCAAAGAATCCCCAGGTGCATATATCGAGGCAGATAACAACATATTGATTTGGCAGGTCGTGAATGATGTGTCTATCTTTTCTTACATACAGCGCCAGGTATTCCGAAATTGTAACGCCCAGGCTTAACGTTGCTCAACATCTGATATTTAACGAGAACCGCTGTGTCTACATAATTAAGCCGTATTATACTCCATGTCATTATTCTTTTACTACGCTAAGAATATCTCTCAGAGCTGGGATCTGAGGAATAAATATACCATTTTCTGATGTAGTTATAGCATTGGTGTCCCGTATAATGATGATTAAATGAAGGTCATCATATTAGGTAAAATGAAAGATGGCTGACATAAATTTGTAGGTAAGTGCACAGAGGTCAAGCATCGTATGAAAACACAGCGAAACGATGAAATTAACGCCATGCTTCAGGCCGAGAGAAAACTTATTCCATGAGAATGAGCCATCGCCAATGACGAAAACTATAACTATAGTAGAACCCCGGGATACGACATTAAAATTAGTAAAAAAATGCAATACAGTATATAAGTGAACACATTATGAATAACATCGTTAGGGGGGCAAATGCTGTAACAAGTGGCCTCTAAAACATCGCATGTCACACCTAAAGCTGAAAAAAACACGTATCCTAGGGCAACAGTACACCGTGGTTCTACTGTAATAGTCTCAGAGATTGTAACTAATGTCTCTGTCCATGCATTCCGCTCATTTTATTATGTAAGAAGTTCAGTTTAACAAGTATATATCTTGCCACTATAACATTAGTTTCTTTCATTTATGTAACTCCTTTTAAAATACACCATATATAAAACCTTCAATGAGCATTCCTTTTGGTTATGTTTTTCGTGAAAAAAAAGAAGATCGCCTTAAAGTACGAATAAAGACGACCATGTATGTATAGACGTGTTTATTTGTTCTAAAAAATGTTATATAAAGATATTGCAGTGTTTTGAATAAATAATTCTCTTTTCGTTACTCACCCTGTGTCCTCGAATACATCTTTCATAATTAATAGTGATGCGTTCAGTATGTTACGATTAATCCCAGCACATACATCCTGCGCGCGTCGACCCTTTCACAAATGTACTTTATTTGCGAAAAGCTCTAGTGTAATACGCAATTAACACCATGTTTAAAATACGAAATGCCCACTAAAAATTCCTTATATAATACTTACATTATAAAAACATAGATGCTCTTCGCTTTCAATTAAATTAAGTTTTACATTTGAGTCTAGATTTGACATGTTCGATGTTTTATTATTTGATTTCTCAATTAGTGAAAGTTGATGTTCCCCTTTTGACTTCAAAATTAATATATATATATATATATACATATATGTATATATATATATATATATATATGTATATATATACAAGTATGTATATAATATATGTTGTTGGTTTAGCGATATTATTCGCCTCGAAACGTTGTTATTTCTTTCTTTCTTTATTTTCCCCTACATCTACGTTTTGTAAAGCGCTATAAGATATTTTTTGTAATTCACACATGCACATACACCCACACACAAACACCCCACACATATATATATATGTATATATATATATATATATATATGTGTGTGTGTGTGTGTGTGTGTAAAACACTAGTGTTGGTGTGTGTACAACTGTCCTTTAGGTCACACTACTGGACCAATCATGACCAAAGATGATTGCACATTCACCCAGACATGGCACACCCATTTCTCAAGTTTAGAGTCAAATGCCAAGGATTTTGCTTATGTATATATGTACTCATCTTCAGCCCACATCATTGGACCGACCATGTACAAACCACACCAGAAAGTGTTCTGAGCAAGGGATGCTGCACACCATTTTTCAATGTCAGGATCTAAGGTTACGGCCATATTTTGTGTGGCCTTTTAGAAACACCATCTGGGGATTGTGCACACTGAGTTTGTGTACGCTATCACCCCAAGTGCATTCACGATTACATTATCCAGATTTGTGAATTTGAATAAGATCACTATTCTCCACCTCCATTACTCTAACCTATCGGTTAAAATTTTGCATGCTGTTGGGCGTTAACATAGGCATCTTTTAACATTCACTTTCAAAAATAGCATTGGCAAAAGCAAAATAAATTCTCATTTAGAATCTTTATATTTTTGTTCTTTGAGATGCATATAATTCCTTTGGAAAATTTAAGATAATACTTCACACAGAAAGAAAACAAGGGATACAAAAGATTGACAAGAGAAGCTAATAGATAAAGAGTCGCTGCAATTCGCTGCAAGAAAAAAAGCATCACACAGAGTAAGACGTCTGGAGAAAGGACACCAAGTAAAGGAAACATATGTGGAAACAAAAAGAAGACGCACACGAGGGGAGTTAAGAAAAGTTCAAAGACGAGAAAATGAATCAGATACCGAAAGAATCTTTCAGTCTAATCAAAGTGAGTGAGTGAGCGGCTTCTAGGAGTGAGGGAGTATGTCTCTGCCTCATTAAATGACAAAAAAGGCAGTTAAACAACGAATGACTGCTTTGAGAAACAAGGAATTGAAAATTGAAATACAAAAGGATTTATCTACAACGAAAATTACGCTCTCACGACAGCTGCTAGGAAAAATGGACAAAATATGTAGCATTGCTTAGCTGCGTAATTTATAAAATAGATCTCTGGTTGTTATTTTACTTCTGGCAAGGTTTTGCTTGATAGGTTTCCACTACTGCCACAATTGCTGTTAGATTTGCTCTCAGACAAAATTCCTATCTCTAAAGAGTATCGTCAAAATCTACGCAGTAAAAAAAATGTTATTTTTATTTATTTTGCAATGACTTCAATTGGTCACGAAACTACGGCAGTACAGGGGGTGAAATCCTTCTTTTAGAATACCGGGTAAGGTGTCCCATAAAAGTGAAAGGCATTTACCGCCTGAAGATAGAGTGAAAAAAGTTGATTTAAATCTATTTTTGGATAGCCAGAAAGATGAACTACATAGTCTGGGGCCGTACAGTAGACTCTATCAAGATATTCTCCTAAGTCTGAATAAATTTTTATATAAGAAAAAAACAACCTTATTTGTTAATTGGAAACAACAAAAGGGAAGATTGATGAAAGCATTTGGGAGCACACAAGTTGTCATAAAAGAGAGGGCAAAAAGTCGCAGAGATGGCACTCAGGGGGATTCAATGACCAACAACAACAACATGTGAGATGGAAATATTGATAGAAAACGAATCGACAGCAAACAGAGATATTGTCTTGCGTTTTATAAATAATACCTAAAAAAAGATGTCCGAATTACATCTTCTTTACGATATGTTAATGCACCGCTTAATGCACCCTCATTGTTCTCCGTTTACGATATGTACATAAAAGTATCCAATAGGCCCTATTATTCGATGACTCGGCCAAGATACTATTTTACCCGATACAGACAGCCGTGTCAACAATGACTGGTTGACATGTACGGCAAGATTGAAACAGAACATTTACAGTTCCTGCGGCAGAAGCAATAAACAATTATGAGAGATTGAGGAATTATGTTTGAGGGTATGAGCATCCAGAACAGATTAGTCAACGAGTGGTTCTTCCGAAACGACGAGAGGTGGCACTCGATACATGACTGAGCGTCAGAGTAATCCTATATAAAATATATAATCGGCGAATAGGGCGAGGCGACCTCTTAATAACTTTCACGACGAATCCAAAGTGGGTGGAATTTACAGATGTTTTTTTATTCAAGGAAAACAACCTCAGAATAGTCCAGATATTCTTGTCACGGTCTTAATATAGAAGCTCACAAATCTAATGGAATTTATTTGAAAAAGAGAATTTGGCAGGTTTAGGGCTTTTCTGTACAGTATTGAAGACTAAATGAAAAGATTGCCGCATGCACATATTAACTAGTAACAGACCTCCGAGGATATATTCTATCAGAACAAATCGATTTTAGCATATCTGTAAAGATCACTGACAAACATAAAAACCAGACCTTCACATAAAAGTGATGGCACCTATGGTGCACAAACGTGGCGGACTATTGATTGTAAGTTGTCCATGTATGATCGACAGCAAATGCTCCAAAAATTACGCTAACGATTTTATTCAGTGTACCGACCAGGTCCAGAGCTATTATCCCAAGTACAAGCGAAGGAAACCAGATAATGGAGGCCAGACCGTGTAAAAAGATGAGTAAAATGATCGGTATGTTCATCAGGACATGACAACACAGTGAGCTATTCCCTACAACTGAGTCCTCCTTCAGCAGTTAACCACTAACTTTCACATGAATATTTGTATTCGAGTGTTTTTAAATATATATATATATATATATATATATATATATATATATATATATATATATATATGTATATGTGTGTGTGTAACGAGAACCGATCATTTAACTATGTGATATATATATATTTGTGTGTATACAGCGATACACACACACACATATATATATATATATATATATTTATATATATGTGTGTGTGTGTGTGTGTGTGTGTGTGTGTAAATGTAACAAAAAAAAACTCCATCATTTAACTATATACTGAAATTATTGACTGTATAAGAAAATGCGGACGGATCAACAAATATACCGTTCTATGGTAGTTACTCGTTGTGGTTTCGCGACTGAAGGGACAGTAAATCGATGTTTTCCATTGTCTTTGTCAGCTTCGCTTGACTTCAATCCCACGATATGATTAATCACAGCTGCGATTACTACTTTCCGGAGTTTACTTTTACTCAGATTATAACCCGATAATGTTACATGGTCCGTAAGATTCCTGCTATTTATAGAGGTTAGCTCAGTATATGAGTTCGCGTTAGGCCTTTACGGTCACGCCCCTCCCCGCCCCAAAATTTAAACAATTATTTTGGTAACCGGAACAACTCTCAAAGCATGACGGTTTGGTCAGTTTGTCTTCATGGAGACAAGATTTTACGAGGCTTCCTGGTTATTCCGTCTCAACAAAAGAGTCCGCCAATCCAGGGAGACTGATGCAACCCACGCCACGTTTTTTTTTTTTTTTTTTTTTTATTACATTTTCACCCCAAACAAGACACATTGCCACTTTGGTGTAGGGGGCTACTATCAGGGGAAACATCTACTGGGGTACTATGTAGGGATTAGGGCAGCGAGATGTTGGTTCACGTTGCACTTGAACTTATGCATGTCAGCACAGTTGGGGAAGCAGTGACCCGGAATGGAATTCCAAAGTCTAGCAGTTCTGGGGAAGAAATTACTGGAGTAGAAGGATCTTTTACATCTAGGGATCTCTACAGTGTGGGGGTGGGATTTTGCAGCTTGTCAGGTCTGTCGAGGGTGTTCACGTCGTGGGGGCACAAGTGCTTGCAGTTCTTCAGAGCATTCACTATTATAATACTTGTAGAACAGGCAGAGGGATGCAACGTTTCGACGATGGGACAGAGGCTGAAGTTTTGATGCCAGTTTAGGGCCTATCAGATTTGCGACTCTCTTTTGAACCCTGTCAAGGAGCGAGAGACTAGTAGCCGATGTACCGGCCCAAATATGACAGCAATACTCCATACATGGGCGAATAGTGACCTTATAGAGGTACAGGATACTTTCGGGTGTTAAAAGTTTTCTAGCACGGTAGAGAGAGCCCACCTTCCTTGCAGCGGCCCTGGCAATGCCCTCGATGTAACTGTTCCAACTCATGTTTCCAGTGAACGTTAGGCCAAGGAGCTTGAGAGACGTACTCTCAGATAAAGAGTCGTTGGCCATTGCTATAGGTGGTAGAGAAGGTTTCTTGTAATTATTGAATGAAACCAGTTTTGTCTTGGTGGCATTGAACGTGACCATCCATTTTTGTCCCCATTCCACTACTGATTGGAGGTCATCCTCTAGTGTTTCTGCCATTACTTTAGATATATGTTCGTTTGTTTTCCTGTCGTGCCTGCTATAGAGTGTGGTGTCATCAGCATATATCCCCATCTCAGAGGCAATCTTGTCGGGGAGGTCATTTATGAATATCAGGAACAGAAGAGGTCCCAGGATAGATCCTTGGGGCACTCCCGCATTTATATCATATTGTTTAGATGTACGACCGTCGAGGACAACCTGGATTTTTCTCTTATCTAAGAAGGATTTAATTACGTTAAGTATTCTACCAGTGATACCGTAAGATCTAATCTTCCTGAGGAGACCCTCATGCCATACCCTGTCAAAAGCCTTAGATATATCTAGAGCTACCGCTCTTCCCTCTCCCGCTTTGTCCAGTGAATGGTATATGCGTTCAGAGATTACAGTGAGGATGTCTGCCGTGGAACGGGCTTGTCTAAATCCATATTGACGGTCGGTCAGAAGTTTAGCATCTGTAAGGTGCTGGACTAGAGCATGGTTAATTAAGGTCTCAAATATTTTGGCAAAAAGTGGGAGGAGGCTAATAGGGCGATAATTTAATGGGTCAGTTCTTTCGCCAGAATTCTTGAATACTGGTACTACAGAAGCAGTTTTCCAACAGCTCGGAAAGCAAGATTCATTAAGGCATTTGTTGTAGAGTTTGGAGAGAACTGGAGCTACTTCGGCTGCGCACTTTTTTAATAGCACAGCTGGGATGAGGTCGGGTCCACATGCTTTGGAAGTGTCAAGGTTTTTTATGATAGCATGCACCTGAGCAGGGGTGATTTTCAGGTCGTCTAGCGTGGCGTCTGTCCGCATAGGAAATTGAGGTAGGGGGTGATTTAGAGCGTCCAGTGTGGAGTTTGAGGCAAACCGACTGGCAAGCATGTTAGCCTTCTCGGTTGCTGAGCAAAGAACCTCGTGATTGTTGGTTAGTGGGGGAATTGTTGATTGCCCATTATTTACTACACTGTTGTAGATTTTCCAGAAGTCACGAGTTCCTAGTTTTTGTGCTTCGATGCGTTTTTTCGTGGTTTCCGTAAATTCCCTCTTAGCTGTCGCTATTTCTTTCTTAACGTTACTTCTAGCTTCTATGTACTTCTGTCTGTTTGAACTGGACTTATGTCGATTAAACCTGCGGAATGCATGCTGCCTTTGAGCAATCGCAGTTGCGCAAGTCGAAGTAAACCATTGGGGAGAGTGGGGCTTGCTATAGAATTTCCGCGTTGTATTCCTTTTTGTTGTTCAACGGGTCCCAGCTTTCCCTTCGACGCTATAGTGTGAAACCAATTCCAATTTTTGTTACCCCAAAAAAAATGTTATGATTAATTTTCTTGCGTTCAACATCGTCTAAATACGTAAGGAAGTGGCCGACGTTATTTTATGGCTGGTTTCAATAGTAACTACTGTTGCTGGCAATTCACCGCTCTCGCGAAAAGAGAAGTAACAAGTGAAACAGAGAGAATAAACAATTAAAGGGATGAAACTAGGTGAGTGCCGTATATTGTTATTACATATGTGTATGTTACGTTAATGGGGGAAAAAAAAGACTGAAATTAAACAAAGAAGACGTGAATTTACTGAAAGCATGGAGAAAGCATGGAGAAAGCATGGATTATAATATAAAGAAGCGAGCATAAAAATAATATAGGTAAGCTGAAACATGGAAAACTACAGCGCTAGTTGTTTAAACCAAAAAAAAGGAAAATGTATTAAGGAAAAACAAATTACATTTATGATTTAAAATATTGCGGCATTAAGAGTTTTTTTTTTTAATTTAATTTATAACATTAAATAATTAATTCTTAATGCTGCAATATTTTAAGTCATAACTTTATTATATTTTTTTACAAAATTATATTGTCTTTTTTCTTTTCCAGTTTAAACAACTAGTCTTTTCCTTTTCCATGTTTCAGCTTAATCATATTACTTTTCATGCTCGTCTTTTTCTATTGTAGTATATATATATATATATATATATATATATATATATATATATATATATATATATATATATATGTATATATATATAGAGAGAGAGAGAGGGAGAGAGAGAGATAATGACCACATTCTCATATACATGGCGTATTGTTGCCTACGCTGCTACATTTACCAATAATCTCTTCGCTAAGATAGATTTTATAGCCAGTGTCTAATTTATTGGGTTCTTAAAACATGCACAAGTATGTAGCACTCCTTTTTTCTTTGCAAATAATCTATACTCTCTTCACATAATTGTCATATTTTATATGAAGTTCTAACTAAAGCAAGTTCTACATAAGGCAATAATTTTTGTCGCATTTAATATTAGAGAGCCAAGACTATATTGAGTATTATATTGCACAAAATATATATAAGAAGAGTACATTAAAAATCATAAGTTGTCTTATTTTTGCACGAGATGTTTGTATTTGTTCTGCTCCAGATATCTTACTTAGTTGAGAGATTTTCTACAGAATATAAAATAATCTAAAACATAATTCGAATAAAACAGTTGATTTTAGACATGAACGATATTTTTATTTCAATTACACGCCGCAAAATTTAGTGCTTCATATGGTCACCATAAGCGTTCCCACACAGCTCAAAGCGATCGGTTACTAATCGCAATACATTTGAAAGATTAAAATATTCTTTTAAATATCAAGTCTTCTTAAATTGTTTTAAGAAATCAGAAGTAACCATATGTTTTGCCATTTACTACATGAAATTAAACTCCCAATTACTCACTTACTTTTATTTCAATCAACGTCTTCTAATTGCATCATAAGTTCTCTTTAACATGGTTATGTCACAATTCGGTCAATCTTTTCTCGACCGACATCAGTCTTTATTAGACTTTTAAGTTACCACGAAATATAACTTAAATGTCTACATTGATATAGATTAACATGTATATATATATATATATATATATATATATATATATATATATATATATATATATATATATATATATTTAAATATATACATTTGCACATTTACAAATATATCTTCAAAATGTAACAAACGATCCATATACTTATTTTTTAAATCACGACGCTATCAAGACAAATGTGTTGTATTTAAACGCATCCCTGTTTGCGTCTTTCATAATAGCATATCAATATAAATACCTTTTGCTTTCATTTCACACTAGAAGGCTGTCTGGCGTTTCCTTGTCATGAAATGAGCTTAAGCATTATATTTTATTTAAAGGGTATTTCATATATATTATTACAAAGCCAAAACTCTATTGATAATTATATCGCACCCAATATATATATATATATATATATATATATATATATATATATATATATATATATATATATATATATATATATTAGTGGTTTCGAAAATCAAAGAAACATTCTTAGGTGCTCTCGGTTAGAATAAAAACAGAAACATACAATTTCCTTGTCGGGTTGCTTAGCCACGCCCATACGCAAAAAAGTCACAAAACGCCATACTGTTTCCTACGAATGTAGATGTCAGCATATAAACAGATGTAGTCGATTCTTTCTGCCAATGTCAATCGATTTGTTTACGATGTGGACTAATTAGTAATTTCCTCCGGCAAACCCCCAACTAAAATGAGCTACATGGCCAAATACTCTATACATCTCATACTAGCAGTTTCGCCCGGCTTTGTTCGGGCCCTATGTACTGTTCATAACTTTATGTACATATGTATATATTAAAAATGTGAATACGTTCGGTAATGACTTTCTATATAATAGGCTTCCTTAACAACCGTAGGGAAAAGTTGGTAGAAATTGTAAACGCCAATCTTCTTAAAAGTTTGACCCTAATTTTGACCACTTGACATTTAGTGTTTTGGGGTCATATTAAATTAAAATGTTTGACCTATGTACAAGAAACCTACATCTAAAATTTCAGGTGTTTAGACTCCAAAATGGCGGGGGAGTTTGGTAGAGTATGCAAATGTAAACTCTGTAAACTTTGATCTCCTGCCAGCAACATTTTCTCCTTAAAACTAATTTTAAAAAAAACCTTGATGCATGTCTGAATACCCTTTATGTAAAATTTCACATCTTTAAACCCAAAATTGGCTTAATAGTTGCCAAAAACAACAAAGGTAAATTCTTTTGAATTCTGACAGCTTGATACCAAAATTTACGGCCAAAACTCGCTTAAAAACTTGCCCTATGTCTTAATACACTTTATGTAAAATTTAAAATGTTTAGACTAAAAATTGGCTGAGTAATTTGCTAGAGACCGCAGATGTCAATTTTTAAAAAATATGGGACCCATTAATGCGCCATTTACATTTATAGTTTTGGACTCAAATAAAATTATAAAGTAAGATACATCTCCGAGTAACCTGTATCTAAAACATCAAGCTTTTACACCCAAAAATGACGCAGGAGATTGGTAGAGTTCTTAAAGGTCAAATCGCCGAACTTTGCCCATTTAACTGCCAAATTTCTATCCGAAAACCGATTAAACATATTTTTTCCAAAAATCAATACTCATTATGTCAAATCTCGAGTCTGTAGACCGAAAATTCGCAGAGTAATTTGGTAGGAAATTCGTCACAGACAGACCCACACCCAGACATTTTCACTTTTAGAAACTATACATTACTGGAACGGTTTCATCTTTAATGCTACGCAGTTTTGCAGGATTTAGAAACTATACATTAATATAAATAAGCATAATATTTCAAGACGTCATGTAATAATAATTAAGCATATTATTTAAAAAATAATCTAATAAGTAAATATATAGTATTGAATATGTAAAAAAGTTAAGGCTGGTCTTATAAAAAATATGCAAGTTTATTTACCTCATGTAATGGCTCGAATATTATTTACTAAGTATATTAACAAATGCTTTTTAATATATTTAAAATAGAAAACAGTAGGTTTTTAATATCAGTTATAACGAGAAAGGATACTTAAGTTTAATGCTATATACGTAAGCTACAGATCAGTGATAGATTAACGTTAATGCTCATTTAATTTTCTAATGATCTAAAGATTCCATGAACAAAGCTTCTTTCTTAGAACTGCACGCCTGTGGAATTGTCTTCCATTTTCCTGCTTTTCAGCTGACTACAATATGGTTGTCTTTAAGTCTAACGTAAACAAGTTCTTGATTAACCGTTCCATATAAGTTATCAAATTTACCAAATTTTCATTACTAATGCTTACTATATTGTCCAATTTCGACTGTACACTCTTTAACCCTTATCCTTGAGTGGCCTCTTGGCCTTGATAATGTGGTAATTCCTATGTAAAAAAAATGTCTCAATTCAAATAAAGTAGACTTATTTCACATCTTCAAATATGTATAAGGAAGGGATTTTCTCATTATTATATAGGGGTTTAAGTACTTTAATTGCTATTTAGCATATTAGCATGGTATTTTGAATCAACTATCTACTATTTAAAATGAATATTAACCCACATGTCGACATGTTTTCCGTAGTATATGGAAACAAATCGTGTTACCACGATGAAGATATCTATTGCTTATTAAAGCATCCAATCACCAATATAAATATATTCTTCACCACCTTTAATTATCCTTTTTTAATATAAGCTTCTAGCTTACAATAACGTTTATCCACCTGCCTTGTTTTGTTAAATATGTACTTTTACCCAATATGAGGATAACATCTTTAAATTAATTAAGTACGTTGTTCATTATATATACACAAATTTGGACGTTTCGATTAATATGTATAATTAAAGCATAATTATTACCGCAATTACATCACGATACACTGTTTCATAAGGAACTTTCTTATAAATCTAATTATTTAGTTGAAGAGCATATAGTTTTTTTATTTTTCAATTCTTTCTTTATACCTCATTTTCCGTATGCGATTATGTAATATAGCAGTGTGATTGTATATTGAGAGTCTTTTTTCTGATTTTATTATTCGTTATATATATATATATATATATATATATATATATATATATATATATATATATATATATATATATATATATATATATATACTAGTATGGGTGCCCGGCGTTGCGCGGGTGTTTCGAGGTGTATGCTGAGCAAAAAAAAAGGTCAATTTTTTTAACTTTGACCCCTATTATGACACCTTAGCATGTACTGTTTTGAGCTCAAATCAAGTTATTAAGACAGATCCATGTCCAAGGAACCTGCATCTAAGGTTTCAACTGTTTGAATCCAAAATTGTCGAAGGAGATTGGTAGAGTTCTCAAAGGTAAAATCGTTGAACTTTCACTTCTTAACAGCCAAATGTCTGGCCGAAAACACATCACATAGATTTTCTCAAATCTCAGTACCCTGTATATCAAATTTCGAGTCTGTTAAAAATTGGCAGAGTTATTGTGTATGGAAATGTACACAGCCACACAGACACACAGACACGTTCATATATATATATATATATATATATATATATATATATATATATATATACTAGCAAAAAGTAACCGTCGTTGACTGGGTCAAAAACAACCTACGGAAAATGGACTCTGATTTATGAAAGTATGATAGGTTATGAAAACGAAAGGGTTATAAAGAGATAGGTTCGAATTTGGGGGTATCAAAACCAAAGAAAAATATGATGAAAGTAAAAATAAAAATAAATAAACCCCATAATTTATTATACCATACCTGTTTACACTGAAACACTTATCACAATATTCTGTGGATCTATATTAAAAAACCTTGTTAAACTTTTTGACATATTTCCATTCTATGGAAGTCAGGCGCGAACGAACACCCCATAATTTTAATATACCATATTTCTTTAAACTAAAACATAATAATCAAAGTATACTTACGCATATATATATGAAAGTGTGTATTAAAGTGTGTGCCTATTTCCATTCTTTGACAGCCAGGCGTGAACGCAGACCCCCCTATTTTTTTATACCATCACTATCAAAAAAAATTGTAAACGTTTTTTTTTTTTAATTTTTTAATTTTTTATTTCCATACTTTGTGGACCAGGCGCGTACGCAGACCCTACAATGTTAATGCATCATCATTATGCCAGGTTAAACATGCCTATTTCTGTGTCTCGATACATCTTCTATCATTATATGTAATCAGTTTTCTATAATAGTCAACCATATAAGAACCTATTTGTGACCAGACACACCCACAGACGTTCAGCTTTATATATATATATATATATATATATATATATATATATATATATATATATACCAGCAAAATGGCCGTGGTTGACTGGGTTTAAAAACAGCTTACAGCAAATGGACTGTGATTGATGAAATTATGATAAGTTATGAAAATGAGGTGGTTGTAAAGAGATAGGTTTTGATACTCAAAAAAATTACCCTAAGCAAAATATGATTAAAGTAAATATAATTTTCGCGAAAATATATTTTTATATCAACTTTGTTTCCATTCGTAGCTAAGAGTTACCAACAAAATGATGTTTCCTTACAAAGAGAACATGTTATATATATATATATATATATATATATATATATATATATAATATAAGTATACAAGAAATAAATGTTAGCATAGTTAATAAAAGTTACTTTTACTGTAGAAAAGTTCATTGATTTGTATTTTTAAGTAGTTTGTAAAATAAAATTTAAAAAAATTTAATTCACGAACCGGTTTTAATAAATCCAAATTGCAGCGACGTTGAAATGGAGAGCCCCGTTTTCAATTTGTAAGGAGGGACACCTGAGTATTCTGTGTGAACAATTTAAGAGAGTTCCGTCAACGTAAGGAATATTTATAAACATATTTTAATGTTTTCCGTTATTTTGTGCTTGAGGAATATTCGATTATGACATATGTAGTTTATACAAAAATTCAGTTAAGTAGTTATCGTCTCAAATTTCTTTTAATTTCGGTTCGCTGAAATTATTTCAAATAATGAGCATTAAAATCTATTTCGAAATAAAAAAAAACATATATAAGTAAAAATAAAAAGGTTATATAAATGTTTTTTGAAAAGACACGTAATCACGTGAGCAGGATTCTTTTTCCTTCTTTTGACACGATAACAAGTAACGTTCTTATTTTTTATTATTTATCTATTCTTGAAAGAGTGCCCCGTGCAAGTGGAGAAGGAAAAAGAAGAGTTATGCAAAATTTGTGTCGAGAATTGTCTAAAGATCCGAATATTTGGGGGGGGGGCTTTCACTTCATAATAACGTGAATTTATGATGTGAATTTATTCGACACAGTATGATTCAACCCCAAAAAATAAATAAAAGCTTACGTGAATTAAGATTAAAGTTAAGGTGTTATATCGTGGATAGAGCACTGCTAGACATATTTGCGTTAATTTATTAAGATAAGCACGTTCTCCGTGTGAAAACTGAGACCAATTTCATCAGCTTTCAATGAAATGTGGATGTTAATATACCAGGCCATAAAACCTTATCCTTAGTCTGGCTGAGTTCACTAGCGACTGACTTTATTATTTCTCTTTCCACATATCTCTATATGTTCCTCTTATATTCCCCCTACTTCCCCCTCCTAGCCGTAGTACCTTAGTTGTGCGACATTCTTCTCCCTTTATTCCTTTTATAAAACGTTTATAAAAATAACTTTCTCTTATAACTTTTTACATACAGGTTGCGTCCGGTGATGGAGAAACATTATTACTTATTTAAAGATATCAGAAATACAAACAACAAGTAATCAAATAAAACTATACTTGTTCCTAAGCCACTTTTTCTTTAATTAATTAATTCAATGAAATCTCTCTCCAATTCATGACAGCTTTTATTTTATTCAAAATTTAAACTGCGTATAAGATGGCCGTTGTCCATGTTGTCTCTTACTCTGACTAGAACTGCTTTAGGAGATACTTTCGTGCTGCGAGGATGTCTATTATTATCTATCTCAACAACGCGCCACGCGTAATAATTGAATGGATTAATGTCTGAAAAGTTTGGCGGGCCAAGTAAGTCAAAGTTTTTCATTTGAAAACAAAAACAAAGCATGTCTTATTCTGCTGGATATTTCAGTGTGATTTAATGTTCTTGCATCTCATTAAACGGTGTTCGTTTTAGTCTCAAACATAATCTCGACTCTTTTTTATTTATATTTCCCCCCAAACAAGACACATTGCCACTTTGATGTAGGGGCTACTATCAGATATCTAAACTACAGGGGTACGATGTAGGGAGTTTGGTAGCAAGATGTCGATTCACGTTACACTTGAACTTCTGCATATCAGTACAGTTGGTGAACCAGAGACCCGGAAGGGAATTCCAATTCCAAAGTCTAGTGGTGCTGGCGAAGAAACTATTACAGTAGAAAGGTCTCTTACATTTAGGAGTCTCTACTGTGTAGGTATGGGATCTAGCTGCTTGTCGGTTTGTCGAGGGTATTTACGTCGAGGGGGTACAAGTGCTTGCATTTCGTCGAAGTACTCACCATTAAATTACTTGTAAAATAGACAGAGGGATGCAACATTTTGTCGATGGACCAGAGGCTGAAGTTTGGATGACAGTTCAGGACCTATCAGGTTGGGGACACTCTTTTGGACCTTGTCTAGGAGCGAGAGACCAGAAGCAGATGCACCAGCCCAAATATGACAATACTCCATACATGGGCGAATGGTGGTCTTATAGTAGTACAGTGTACTTTCGGTATTTTAGGTAGAAAAATGTTTCTTGTTATTATTGAAGGAAACAAGTTTAGTCTTGGAAGCATTGAATGTAACCATCCATTTTTGTCCCCATCTTACTACAGATGGGATGGTATCCTCTAGTGTTTTTGCCATTTCCTTAGATATGTGTTTATTTGTTTTCCTGTCGTGCCTGTTATAGAACGTTGTGTGTCATCAGCATGTATACACATCTAAGAGAGGATTTTGCCTGGGAGTATAGTTATGTTTATTAGGAATAATAGAGGTCCAAAGATATATTCCTGAGACACTTCCGCATTTATATCATGTTGTTTAGATGCACGACTGTTAAGGATAACCTGGATTTTTCTCTTATCTAGGTAGGATTTAATTATGTTGAGTATTCGTTCAGTGATATGGTATGATCTGATATTGCTAAGAATACCTTCATGCCATTCCCTGCCAAAAGCCTTTGATATATCTAGAGCTACAGCTCTGCCCTCACCTGCTTAGTCCAGTGAATGGTATATGCGTTCAGAGATTACATTTAGGATATATGCTGTGGAATAGGCTTGCTTAAATCCATATTGTTAGTCGGCCAGGAGTTTAGCATCTGTAAGGTTATGGACTAGAGCTTGGTTAATTATGGGCTCAAATATGTTGACGAAAAGTGGGAAGAGGCTAACGGAGCGATAATTTGGTGGGTCTGTTCTTTCGCCATAATTCCTGAAAACCAGTGCCACAGAAGCAGTTTTCCAGCAATCAGGAAAGCAATATTCATTAAGACATTTGTTGTTAAGTTTGGAGAGAACTGGAGCTACTTTGGGAGAGCATTTTTTAATAGCACTGTTCAGCAGGAAGGGCAAATATATTGCCCCATGCGGCATCTCTGATGAGATCCTAACGGCTTCCCAGTCAGCCTTTTTATTATATCGTTGTTTTGAGCAGTTGCTCTTCAACTTATGCTCTAGAGTTTAGGGATATTTCAACGATTATCACTTCATGATCAGCGTTCTCAAGTGGGCTGTGGACATTCGTTATACAATCATTGGAACCTGTGGTCAGAAACGGATCTCCTTACTTTATACAACTTTTATCGAAGATTCTCATCAACAGTCCGTCTAATTATGGCTTCGGAGACACCGAGACCTTTTGCAATTTACTTCATTAACTCGCAGGGGTTTGTCAATAATATTCTGAACTTGTTGTATAGACTCGTGGGTTTGAATACTGTCAGAACGCTGCTGGTGCTTTTTCCATTTAGCAACAGGAGAAATTTGGCCGTCATACATGTTAACACTACAGAATTTGTGGCAGCTTAAAAAAGTCTGCAATTTGCAAATCGCTGTGTTCTGCCATTATTGCAACTATTACAGCATGCCATTTCAATGACGGTATTAGTTTAGTATCTTTCATGGCTGATTGTCTGTAAAAAAATTATAAATTAATATACACGAATGAAAGACTAAAATAAGCGATTTTCTAAACTACGAGACTCACCTTGTGCGGTGTGGTTGAACTGAGCATACCAAAAGTACGCTTGCTCTGCTGGCCTGAGAACGCAGGATCCGCAAAAAGAGATATCTTCAGAAACATACGTTAACATATGAATCCAAAACCAAATTGTTTATCCACATTTACATTTATTCATGTATCGCCATTTTTGTTCTGCGTTTGCACGTCATTTCTTTTTCACGGGTTATATACTACTTTCTTTCCAACTGAACGCTTTCATAGCTGAACGAGTCCGAACAAGCTAAGAACTTGCCTGTCCCGTTTACTCATTGAAACTCGTTCGCTAAAAACTCCTTCATCAACTTTAAATTTAGCCTGCATGTATTGAAACTAATCCTCTGTGCTTACGCCATTCGACTACCCAAATACTTGACAAGTGACTTATCAGCCACGTGTTTTCTGGCCTGATATTATTGTATTTATTTCTAGGTTTGAAAATCATGTTGTATATGTTCGCTACATAATTCTACAATAAACATATTTGTTTTTATTAATCCAAATTCCTTCTTTATGTTATTTATAAAATCTAATCAATTTAAATTCCGTATATGTGTGTGTGTATTAGTAAAAATTGTCTGTGTATCTGTCAGTCTGTGTACATTTCCCTACTAAATAACTCTGTGTGTATATATATTTATGTACACACACACATATATATATATACTTATATAGAAATTTAAAAGGAATAAACTTAGTTCTGTGTTCATCAATCTATCGTTAATCTCTTTCACAAATACCCATTGTTTTTAAAATTTCTTATGACATTTCCGTTTCTGAAATGGAACAGAGTCATACATTTCATTCCATGAAAAATATATTTTCAAATATTTGTACTGCTGTTTTGTTTGCTTAATTTTGTTCATTCAGAGGGATTCTCAAAATAGCGAGGAAACGTTGATGAAAACATAACCTGGTGTGTGCCTTTTTTATTTCTCTATTTTGTCGGGGTACTATTTCCATTACCCTTTTCATATATACTTATGCATATTTGTGTAAACATAAACTTGTATATGAAATACTTCGGTAGTTATAATCTTAACCTTATCTCTTTCTCTCTCTCTCTCTCTTGCTCTCTCTATTTTTATACACACACATATATACACACATATACATATATATGTATGTGTGCGTGTGCATTCATATGCGTACTTTATCTAGAGTTTAAATGTATGTAAATAAGGTTAAATTAAACATAACCTGGTTGGTACCCTTTATATCTTTCTATTTCCTCGGAACACTATTTCCATGACTCCCTTCATATATACTTTTACATAGATGTGTAAACATATGCGCATATATTTCACACACATACACCCACACACACACATATATATATATATATATAATTATATATTTAAAATAATTCGGTAACTTAAACGTGTATATATATATATATATATATATATATATATATATATATATATATATATATATATATATATATATATATATATATATATATATACTAGAATTTCAGTCCGGCGTTGCCCATATATTTTAAAGTGTATATTGAGCAAAAAACTGTGGTAGTAGGAAGGGACGCTCAAACCTGTACCGCTAAGGAGGAAAAAGCGTAGAAAACGTGACGCCTTGCTGTTACAACCATTCTCAAACCGGGAGTGACGTGGGTTTGTATTAAGGCTAGACATGGGAATTGAGACTTTCAAAAATATCGGCGGAAAAGCAACCACTCTCTGGTGAAAACTGCCCAGTTGAGGGTAAAGAAATTAATGTTTTAAGCCAATTTTTCGGTATTCTTCGACCGAAGAGTCGCGCTTCGAACGATACTGATCTTGTGAAAATCCATCGCACCTGTCGAAAGTTATAAGCACACATGCAAACTTACACAAATACATTTATATATTGATAGCTCAAATTTTCGATCATAACCGATTAAAATGCTTGCCCTATCTCTGAATAACCTTCATTAAAAATTCAAAAGTTTAGACCATAAATTGTTTGAGAAATTTGGAAGAGCCCGCAGACGTCAATGTTTTTTTTTAAATTTGATTCATATTATGACCACTATACATTTATTGTTGTGCGCTATAATCAAGTTATTTAGTTAAATCCATGTCGAAGGAACCTATATCAAAAATTTCAATTTTTATACCCAAAATTGGCGGAGGAGTGTGCTAGAGTTCTCAAAGGTTACATCGATAAACTTAACATCCACATTTCTGGCGGAAAACGATAAAGATTTCCCCGAAGCTTAGTTCCCTCTATATCAACTTTCGAGTCTGTAAACTTAAAATTGACAGAGTTGTTGCGTAGGGACATGGATACACACAGACACACACAGACACGTTCACTTATATATATATATATATATATATATATATATATATATATATATATATGCGTACTTTATCTAGAGTTTAAATGAATGTAAATAAAGTTAAATAAAACAGAGCCACCTCCATACCAAGGCTGGCATCATTTAGCTTCGTAGGACACTTGATATATATTTCAAACGTTGTAGACTTTTTTGTTAGGCTGCCTCGCTGTTCATTTTACTTTTCGACGCCCAAATATCATCCGTCTTTACTTTTCCCTCTGCATATTATTATTTAAAAGTCAGGGCGCGTCAATCTGTCTCAGTGACAGGCCAGTATAACTTTGGTATCTCGGTTTTTTCTGGCTGAACGCCTTAATACGTCCTCGTGTGTCAGTACATAAGTGGCCCAATTTATTTATCACGTATTTAAATGTTAGTCTGCAAAATGTCGGTCTGTTTTTCTCCGTTGTATTTCTCTTTTTCTCTCTATTTTTGTCTTAATATCTTTTTTTCTTCGGGTTTCCCCATATAATACACTTCTTTTCTTTTGTATTTTTGTCTCTCTTATACGGTTTTGTTTTTCTTTTTTTTTTTCATCATTTATTATTTTTATCAGTTATTTTATGACCTATTTCTCCTTTCTCTATTTTTCTATCTGTGTTACATAAGGTTATACTTATCGTTTTTCCGTCTTTTCCTCCTCCGTTAGCTTTCTTTAATTCATAGATAGCATCATCTATTTTTTCCTCTTATATAACATTTTTATTAATTATTTTCTGCGTATTTTTCTGTCTGTTTGTTATTGTACAGGTTTCGATCTATTTTTTCTTTGTTTTTGATGATTTATGTTTTCAATCCTTTACCCTTTTTCGTAACTGCTAGTTTTCATCTTTTTCATTTTCATATTACTTATATTCGTTAATCTATTCACTAATAACAAAAACGCTTGATAAAACAAAAACTTTTTTTATTATTTCTATGAGTTCAAAAAAAAAAAAAACCCAAACGTCCGCCATAAATTACGTGGAGAGTTACCAACACAGTATATGTAGACATTAAAGCGATCAATGTCGTTTACCATTAAATAAGAAAGTTTAAATTATGAGCAAAGTTTTTCCAGCCTATGAAATTGTAGAAGTAACATATCAAACAGATTGCACGCGATGCATACGTGATAGAAATGAAATAAATAATTGTAAACTGTATAAAAAAATTAACAATACCAAAAAAAAAAAAAATAGGAAAAAAACAACCCGTGTTTAGATCCGTCGTATCATTAATTCGACCCGTTTACCAAAGTGTTATTCAAATCTATTCAAAACAGAACAAAATAAGAGAAAACAAAATTAATTGATTTTTTTTATTGTGAACGAGATTAAGTTTCCAGCGTTTCAAGGTTGTATTTGATATATTGGAATATTCTGTCCTCATACATAATTTCCAACAGAATATAATTGTTAAAAAGCATCTGTAAGAAATTAAACAAGAACAGTTTTACTTTTCAATCCTGTAAATAAATATTTTGGATCTGCCTGTCATAAAATACGTTTAAATATATTTAAAACCATGCAGATATTCTAATTTATCAATACAAAGACATGACGACAAAAGTGTTAACAAAATGCTTTATTACCATGAGCTGGAATCAAAACCAAAATATTTTGCGATGTTGGTATCGAGACAAAGATAATTAAATCTTAAGAATAACTCTTCAAGCATTGAAGAACTAATTAATTTGTGTGCGCATGTGCAGAAATAAGTATAAACATGTCGGCCAGTAAAACATTTCGCATTTCAACATGCCGATATGGATGCGTGATTTATCAACCGAAACAAAGATTTAATGCGTTATAAACCATGCTTGGTGCATAATTACGATTTCCTTTTATATGTGCTGTTATGTGACCAGTAGTTTAAGAGTTTCCTTTTAAATATTTACACACACATACGTCTACTCTTTATTTATATAGATTAGTGACGAAAAAGTCTTTTTTGTACGAAAATGAACGTCTAATCTAAGTCATAATTGTCGTATAATTATTTAAATGCAGCAAAATGTTTCAGATAATTTTCTAAAGAAAACAACTGTCGTGTAGCAGGGGATATATTAAGTGAGATGACGCGGGGTGTCCATATTGGGGCACATATATAATGGGACTCATGTAATACAGACATAACGGTGGTGATCATTAGGGAGAGAAGATATTGATATATATTACAGTTCTATGATGCTTGGGACTTCATATATGCTGACTGGTGACGTATGCATGTCCTTAACACGGAGGAGAGAGATGCATAATCCTCGAAGGGTTACACAATGTTCATTATAGATAATGATAAAACCAATTACATTTTTACTTATAACTGAATGGTGACACGAGACAACACGCACAAAATATGATGATGACATTTATTTATCGGATCAGACGGTCGAATGACGTCAGGAATTTACTTGTATCTACATGGTTGATCTTTTACCCTTTCGCCTCTAAGGGGACTCTCATCTGACTATGTCAACTCTTGGCTGATCAACTCTCTCTGAGTGACGGACTAACTGATTGACTAAAACCCGAACCCATATAACTATATGGAGTATTGTCATTTTTCTATGACGTCAAAAGTGTGTTTTTCAAACGTGACTAATTTCACGTGGGTAAGCATGTGTTTGTCCAAAGCACTCTTCTGCAAACAAAAGACTCCTCTCCTAACCTATTTTTAACAATATATTTTTAATTTTCATTGTTCATTCTTTTACTTACATATTTTATATTCAGATTTCTAAAAGAATTAACAATAACCTTAATTTCTAACATTCTATTTCTAAAATTTGCCTACAGAGTTTGATTCTAGGCTTATCCTAATCTCATTTTCACTTATTTAATACACCTATATATTAATAAACAGAACTAAGAACGCGCATGCGAAAATTTGTAAGGAAATTTTATCAGAAAAATACAAACTAATAAAAAAAAGCTAGCATTGGAAAACATTTATATTTTTTGTTTGAAATTAATCTTTGTTCATCTAATCGATAAATGAATGACACACACACGCACACGCACACACACACACGCATACCCACACACACATACACACATATTCACGCACACATACACACACATAATCCCCACACACATATATATGCATGCTTTCCTATACGTAATGTAACGTCCAAAATTCTTATTAAATAAAAATAAATAAATCGCACGCATTCGAAAGGTAGGTTTTTCCTTTTATTACTAATTCAAAATGGCCAGTAAAAGTTACGTGTTATTTATTTTTTTTAATACGAAACATGGGAAAATGGGCACTCTTGCGGAATTTAACCCGGATTCCCGGGAATTCCCGTCAAGCTTGACTCGGGCGCGACTGGCAATTATCGGATTGAACCGAGCGCTGTAACAGACGCAATTTCAAAACAAACAAATCCAAAAACAAAAAACAAATGAAATAAACAAAAAATTATAAAAACCTGCCGTAAAGTGACTGAATAGAAATCTTTTTTCGCAAACTATTTAGCAACAAATGTTGTTTTTTCCCCCTTTTTTCCAGGGATGTTGCCGAGATTGTCACCCTTGTCTAAATTCCACAGTTCTATCCTGTTTTTAAAAATATGTTCCTGTTTATATCATCGATTACAGATTTAGATTTAAGATTATAAAAAAAATTAAATGGAGGTTAAGTTTTTAATTATAACGCTGTAGTAAATTGAACATGAAATTTGTAGCCATGATAAAAAGAATGGAATCTTTCTCATGTGACCGGAAGTTAGGCGTTCCATTGTTGGAGTAGTGGCCATTTCAATTTTTTTTTTTTTTTTTGTAATTTCCTTTGGTAATGTAATTTCCAAGCTAGAAGAGATGCTTTCAAGCGAGAGAGGGTGCTTTCAACTGAAACAACCTGATAGATAGATAGATAGATTGGTACATAGATAGCTAGATAAATGAGGATAGATACATAGATGAAAGAGGGAGGAGGGAAGATGAGGGTAAAGAAATCTCCACGTAAAAACGACCCTGATATCTAACTCTAACTGTGGAGAGGCATTGTAAAAAGGACATCTTTCGTTTTTAATACTTCCGTTATTACCCGTAACTTCTAGTCACATGCCATTTTAAATCATTGCCACAAATTTCGTGTTCAACTTAGTACAATGTTATAATTGAAAACTTACCCTCACGTAGAAAGTTATAGAAAAACAATTCAATTATTTTTTTTAATAATCTTCAATCGATGAGAGTAACATGGATTTTTTTTTAAAATACACTGAAGTTTGTGTAATTTAGAGGGACAATCTCGCCAACGTTCGCCCTTTTTCTTCGAGAAAAAATGAATGTCTTACTTTTTTAACCTGAAATTGTTAGGTGTAACGCACCTTTTTGTTTCAAAACTTTGTAAAATAAAGGTTTTTTTGAGGGTCAACAGAATTTTTAAAAACTATTGCTTTTAGAAAATATCTCAATTTTTTTCATGAAAATCGAAATCTGTTAACTGAAATGTACAGGAAGAGATTTTTCAATAAAATTTAATTAATGTTTTTTTTCTTTTTTTCGGCTGTTCATTTCCGGTGGAAGAACTTTCTAGAGATGAGGATATTTCCTTAAAACTCCTTAATTTGGTCGACTGTTGACCGGTCATCGACACCAAAGAGGGAGGAGATGGGGTAGAGAAAATGGAAAGAACCTCTCCAACCAGTTGAATGAAAATAAAATTAAATTAGTTTCAAACTCGCTAAAAAGTGTCCAAGTGGCAAGACTGAAGTTTAGTTGGCAAAATAATCTTGAACAATATCACCTAAAAGAAACTAAACTACTGTAGTCACCATTACGTTTACATCAAAACAATGTAAACAATTTCTTTAATAACTTCAAACAATGCATACATTTTTTAATGATAAACAATATTAATGGAAATAGAAATATCAAATTATAAGAATATATAAAGAATAAGTTTAAACAATATAAATAGAACTTTATAATTTTAAGAAATGTAAGAACATTTTGATTTTAAATTCAAAATTGAATCATGCGATTATTATTAAATCACATTAGTAGTTATAAACGATACAAATTAATATTAAACACGCGTATTCTATTGCGATTTATTAATTTTCATGTGTATTCTCTTTCACAACTATGACAACCACTTCTAATAAAAAAATATATTGTTTTGTATTTGAAAAATACTCATTTGAAGAAAATGTAAATATTATATTCGTTTTCAGCATACCAGGAAACCTTTTAAAAGTCGTCATTTTAAAACATATATTAAGGTGGAAACCAAGTAAAAATTTACCTTTTAAAATTATAAAATGTTCGATAGTTATGTATTTTATGTACCGTGCTTAAATAATAAGGTTATTGTTTCGAAAGTCATTCTTAACAGGGGGAAGGTATTTTGTAACTATTCTGTGCTGACATTTTAAATTTTAATAATAAGGAAAAGATATCGTGCAACTTGAATTTAACCTGAAAAAGCTATTGTAAAATAGCGCGGTACCAAAAATACATAAATTTCATATTTCTATTTACATTGTTTAAAATAAAAAGAAAAAATACAGAAAGCTCTGTTCATATTGTTTAAGATATGTTGATAATGCTGACACCTTTTTAAAGATATTTATTTCGCTGAACACGTTTTTTAAACTCTGAAATACCTATATCAATGTTTAGAGGGTCAAGATTATTTTGCCACCTTAACTCCAGTCTTGCCGATAATGTCAGGCACAGTAGTGAGTTTATACATTTAGAAAAAGAAATGAAAACATCGGGGCAGACAATCTCATATTATAAGGAGAAACTGTTATCAAAACAAATGAGGTGCAAGAATGATTTTTGAATAAAAAGAGCGCCAAGCTCTTGAATTAAATAAATACATAAACAAATAAATAAACAGAAAAATACCCACTAAATTCACTCAAACATTAAAACATTGCATTAAGAAAAAAAAACTTGATTTAATATTTCAAAATTTGAACAATGCTCGGCTTAAACCAATGATTGCCGATCGCGACCAAACCAAAACGAATCATTGCGAATCTGACGCATACACATAAAACGAAATGTTGGCTACGTGAATAAGCGTTTTACATTAAATTTGCCGGTGTCTGTGCGCGATATACATGCATGTAAACAAAGATATTACTCGCTAAAACAATCCCTGGTGCATAAATATCATTTCCTGAGAATGTCTGTGTTATGTGACCAATAGTTTAAGATTTTACCTGTTAGATATTTACAGACACACATATATGTACTGTTTTATTTATATAGAGAAGAGAAGAGAATATGATGTCATATATTAGTATATATAAACATTGATTCCTGCACGAAAACGATTAAGAGACTGAACGAAAAACTAGGAATACCAAACAACATGTTTATATAACATGGGTCCATGCATTTTTTGGCTAATTATTTGGTGAAAAAGCATGCGTTGTTTAATTACCATAAGTCTATGATATATATATATATATATATATATATATATATATATATATATATATATATATATATATATATATATATATATATATATATATTGGTTTATTGTATATTAAAACTTTTGCGGGTGTACAAAATTTAATTATGGCTAAATACAGGCCAATCAATATGTTGAAAAAAACATAGAAAATGAAAATAAAGCTTAGCTAACCAGGTTCTATTCCTCGCTCAACAGAGCTAAATCGAAGAACATACGATTTAAAAAAAAAAGTCATAAAAATTAAAGGGGAGTAAAAAAAAAAAAAAAAAAGAAATTGTAGCTAATAGATGGCCCGTGTTCCTTCGTCTATTTTGCCTAGGTTCTATCAGTGACTGATTTGCTTAGCAATTTTTTTGTACAACTGTGTTATTTTGCACCGAATCCACGCGTTGTTTTCTCAACAAGACTTATGTTGTACATTTGCAAAGATGTGCTCTCCCCTCACCATAATAATTCTATTATTTATTTATTAAAATGTAGTTTCAGCGCGTACTGCGTTAGGAAAACATCGCAAAGATTGGATTTTCGTTTGAAACAACACAAACCATCAAAGATTCGGTTTGCAAATTTTTAACATTTGGATATTCTGAGTAATACGTATCGTTCCTCGATTTTCGAGCCCTTCATAAAAAAACCATGCGTGTACCACAAATTTCAGTGCAAACATATGTATGATCTTGAGTAAGTTGCACTCACCCCTTCATTTACAAATTCTAGAAACTACTGTTATTAGGTCTTTGAAACCTTCTCTTTGCAAGCAGAAAGAAATCTTTTAGGACTTAATTTAGCTTCTATGTAATTCCCCCCCCCTGCTTATTTTTCGTTTTTATTTTTACTCCCCTGCCGTATTTATGAATATTTTTTAATCGTATTTTCCTCGATTTAGTTCTGTTGAGCAAGTATCGAAACCTGGTTAGCTAACCTTTATTTTCAATTTTTATTTTTTTAATCATTATTGTTGATTGGTCTGAAATTACCATAATATATATATATATATATATATATATATATATATATTTATATATATATATTATATATATGTGTGTGTGTATGTATGTGAGCTGTATATGTGTGTGTATTTGTGTGTGTCTGTGTGTGTGTATATATATACTCCCACTCCTTCGCGGAAATTATGAGGGGTTGAAATATAAAATTGCCACAAGCGTAACGGTAGTATTGTTGTGTAAATGATAAATCTAAAATTTTCAACAATACTCGATTATTCTAGCACTTAGAATCGCCTCTCTCGCCTATGCGGTATAGTTTTATTTTTGGCTTGTAGTAGTTTCTATCTTAAGGCGTAATGAAGAGATTTATCACTATATATATATATATATATATATATATATATATATATATATATATATATATATACATATATATATACACATATATATACATATATATATATATATATGTATATATAAAGTATTATATATGGGTGAATACTTTATATACAGCGATACCTAAAAATTAAGGTTAATAATCATGAAAAAAATTAATTAAATTTGTTTACGCGTAAGAATTTGAAACTCACTTGTTTTACTCTACGGACCGGAAAACATTAACTACTAAATATTTATCACAAGCATACTTTGCATTTCACAACATAGTAAACTAATATACTTTGTTTCTAGTAAAAATAAATTTTATTCCCAATATAATAATACTATGTCTTATATTAATTCGGAAGAACATTTTTTATAGCATGGAATGATTTTATTATACTCGCGTAATTATTTCATAAGAAAAGGCAATTAAATTAATTTCATCACTAAGTTATTTTGTGTAAATAAGTCATGTATTCTTATTAGTATTTTGTGAGAAAATCGGTAATAATTTTTTATATGAAATATTATTAGATAATCATAATATATGAAACAATTAATAGTTTTATACTGCTAGTGTGTTAATGCCATACGTTTTATTAAATAAAGAACAAAGAATTCAAATGTCTAATCTATTGATATACACAATAGGATTTCTTAGGTCTTGTCAATATTACATATTTGTAATATTTCAAATGTTTACATAAGTGTGGGAATAATTGGCTATTACGAAACATTATTGAAACCAATGTATTAATATTATTATCCATATCATTAGTAGTACAGGGAAAGGTTAGATATCACTATCATTTATCGACATACTAATAGTATCAAAGCTTTCTCTATTTTATCCCTTCTTCGTGCTCCTCATGTATCTTATTACATGCATTTGTCGACGCACAACCTATGAAAAAAAAAAGAAGAATTAGAACAGTTATCTCCCTTTCCTAAAAGCTTTATTTTCTCATTTGTTTTTCGCTTCACATATTCACCCAACTGAAACAAACGTATAAAAAATAAAATATTTTATCCCAGCTGTCACAATTCTGTCCTTGTATTACTTCTACTCTTTCGACGATCGTTTTTTTTTACGTAAATCATTTTCACCAACGTTTTGATGCACTGTTTTTAAATCCAAGTGCATAGATTTCTGAAGTCCGTATTTATTTTTATATACAGTTAATTCTACGTCTCCAAAATTCGCAATGAAGTCACTTTGTAAATAAAATCCCAGAAAAAAAGCAGGGTTTTTTTTCTGATTACAAACCCAAGTGTATGTATGCAGCATATAAAAGTTGTACACCCTTGCAAACAACAGATGTATAGCTACGTAGGATGCATCATTATTGACAATTTAAAAAAGATCCTTTTGCAATTCATGTATTTTTCTTGCTCGCAATATCGTATAATGTTACATACCATATACACACATGTCTTATGTGACTTGCAATTTTATTTTAATTTTCAACTTTTTTTTATTTCCTTTCATTATTACCTTCCAATGAGGTATTTGATAACAGCCATTTGTCTAAAGGGATGTGAAAAATAATAGTTAGAAAAATAAATAAAAACTTTTGTAGAAACGTACTACTTAGCTATTTAATTGAAAAATCCGGCAAATTAAAACTAATAAAACAAAAACCTTTTCATATACGCTAAGTATTACTATTTTCAAGTGAGATTTGATATATAGTTACGCACAAAAATCTGGTTCTTCAGCTATTACCTGTTGAATATATATATATATATATATATATATATATATATATATATATATATATATATTTACCAGTGGTGAAACAATTTGTAAACTCATTCTGGACTCACAGTAATAAATTTCATATATATATATATATATATATATATATATATATATAGTTATTTTTTTTACTATAATAATTAAATACCTACAGACACTAGTGTTTCATCCTTTCGGGATTCTTCAGTGCAGGGTGTCACGATTAACACCAGCCGAACGATTCGAACCCCGCGACACGAGACATCTCTGGCTCGATTAGCGGAGACCGTATCCATTCGGCTACAATTAACCGTGTGAAATAGCGTTGAATTTTAAACATTTTAATTTAAATGTTCATTACGTTAGTCAGACAGTGATCTAATCATTATACGATGATCTATGCATAAGAGCTAAATTGACCGACTTTTAATTCAACTGAAAGTGCTCAACGATAAGAAATGAATTTCTTAAAGGGGCTGTCATAATTATTTTTTTACTATAATAATTAAATACCTACAGACACTAATGTTTCATCCTTTCGGGATTCTTCAGTGCAGGGTATATATATATATATATATATATATATATATATATATATATATATATATATATATATATATATATATATATATATATTCATTTCGCCGAGCGTTTTTTTTTTAATTTCTAAAAAACATACAACGCATAAATAAGGCACACCACAACAACACTCTCCCGACGACTAATTTTTCATTTGGCAACATCTAACAGTCCATGCTAAAACACCTACAATCATACGCCATTAAAAATATCTTAACTAACAGTACTTACATTCGATACCTTTACTATTGTAGACGAAGAGTAAAATTACTAAAAGCCATACCAATTAAAAAAAAAAATTCAGCCTCTTATTATCCGGCTCTCATTTAATACTGGAAACAAATATGCATACTGTATTCAATAACTAACAATAAATAAACTTAATAAAACATAAAATTAAAATAAAAATAAATTCATCCTTTCCAATTCTGCACCCACCTTTATAACTAATAACCCCCCCCCCCCAAAAAAAATAACTATTAATACCTCAGGCGTCAATAAAGAAAAAGTAAACGACAGCAACAACAATTGCTCTTGGATGTATTGTTAAAAAACGCTTGAGAAGAATATGGCCGGGCGAAACATTTTACGTGCCATCATATACAACATGTTAACCGAAAAAAAGTCCGCTCGGAGATTGAACAGATATTCAATATTATCGAATAAAGAAGATCTCTGCTGTGATCAATCAGACGTCCTTGAATACCGACTCGCTGCCAACATATATATATATATATATATATATATATATATATATATATATATATATATATATATATATATAAATATAGATATATATGTATACACTAGCAGTTCCACCAAGCTTTGCTCGCACCCTATGTACTGTGCATAACTTTATGTGCACATATATATATATATATATATATATATATATATATATATTAAAAGTGTGAATGTGTAGGATACGCCAATCTATATAATAGGCTACCTTAACTACCATAGAAAATAGTTGGTAGAGACGGCAGAATCAACATTTTTTTTTACATTTCAACCCCAATTCTTACCCCTTAACATTTTTGTTTTCGGATCCAATTGAATTAAAATCTTTGATCCATGTCCAACTAACCTACAGCTAATATTTCAAGTGTTTAGACCCAAGATTGGCGGAGGAGTTTGGTAGAGTCTGCAAAAGTCAACTCTGTAAACTTTTGTGAGACTTTATCTCAGTGTCACGGTTTCTAACACACTCTACAGCATGCCCGACTAGTTATTTTTGCCATGGGCGTAGAGATACAAAGAAATGCATGCTCAGAATTCCCTTTCTAGAACGCCCTCTTTTCTGTCCGGACTATCATGAGGTCAGCACGCATATTTCTTTCTCTCCGTAAATGGTGAGGAGCACCACCGTCCTCCACACTAGTTAGGGTAGAGTAGTTAGTTTTGAAAAGCCTATTGCCTAGGTTTAATTGTAAAAAAATAATATTAATTTGTACATTGTAAAATATTGTAATATATTTATATATAGAAATAAAATAGTTTAGATTTCTCATAAATATAACGATTATGTCGTGTTGTGTATTTTATTGAGTCTTCCATGAATTCTTCCATCAAACAACAAAGTGTTTCGGAGGACGGAGAAAGTAAATTCCAACCAGAATGCCACCAGTGTTAAGAGGTCAGAAAGTAAAGGAGCCACAGTAGCCACACCCACATCCAACATCTCAGATGTGATTTTCTTCTTGTTACACAGACCCTAATGTCTGGCCATCTTCACATGTTCCTGAGACCACTTATAAGACAATTAGTGTAGCATGTGAAGCCGGTCACACCCTAATGACCGGCTGATACTATTATACTTTTATTTCTTGCCAGCCAAATTTTCGCCCAAAAACTGCTTTAAAAGGCTGCTGCATGTTTGAATACCCTAGTTGAAGATTTTAAATGTTTAGATCCAAAATTGGCTTAAAAATTTGCAGGAGACTGCAAAGATAAAATCTTTTAAACTTTGACCCCTTAGAAGCCAGAATTTCAGCAAAAACTTGATTACAAATCTTACCCTATGTCTGAGTACACTTTATGTAAAATTTCAAATGTTTAGACCAAAAATTAGCTGAGTATTTTGGTAGAGATCACAGAGGTCAATTTTCTTACAATTTTGATCCCAATTCTGACCCCATAACTTTTATTGTTTTGGGCTCTAATCGAGTCATTAAATTAAGTTGATGTCCAAGTAGTCTACATGTAAAATTTTAAGTGTTTAGACACAAAATTCTCCGAGGGGTTGGGTATAGTTTTCAAAAGTCAAATCTCCAGTCTGTAGACCCCAAATTGACAGAGGTATTTTGTAGGGAAATTTACACAGACAGACAGATAGACAGACACACAAACAGCCATTTTCACACACACGCACACACACACACACACACACACACACACACACACATATATATATATATATATAAATATAACTTATTACTATAATAATTATTAAATACCTACAGACACTATAATAATTATTAAATACCTACAGACACTATAATTTTGTTAAATACCTAAAGACACTAGTATTTCATACTTTCGGGAATGATCAGTGCATGGTGTCAGGATTAACAACCGTCGATAAATTCGATCCTGGCGATAGAAGCCATCACGGGTTTCATTAGCAAGAATATATACATTCAGCTACCGTTAACCGCGAAATACTGTTGCATTTTAAAGATTTATTTTTTAAAGGGTGTTTAATATCTGTCAGAGTAATATAATCCTTATATGATGATCTGGCATAAGAGCTAAATTGGCGAACTTTAATTCAGCTGAAAGTGCTCAACGATAAGAAACAGGTCAATTTAAATGTGCTGACATAATTATTTACTATAATAATTATCAAATACCTACAAATAGTAGTGTTTCATTTTTTATAAGGTAGTCACCACTTATAAACCCCCAGAAGCCACTCGGGGTAAGGGTTTCTGCGTGCACAGTAATCAATGGGATAATATCGTTGCAATCGTTAGTAATAGGCATTTGATAAAACGGTTTACTTAAGGGGGCGGTTTATCAAGAATTTGTTTATGTTGGACATGAAGATATCCAAGTTGAATTCAGGTTGGAAACAGGAAAACGGAAGAGAGTTCCACAGGCGTGCATTACTTAGAAAGAAGTGCACGCCTGTGAAAGACCAGTCGATAGATTCGGAACCGTCGACAAAGGTCATCCCCGCTGTCATTAGTTAGGACCCAATCTATATATATATATATATATATATATATATATATATATATATATATATATATATATATATATATATATATACGAGCAAACAGTTAATAAAACATGTTAAAAACACTTTGAAATGAGTTAAAAACATATTTAATCTGAAAAGGAAACACTTATCCACTTAATAGTGTTTCCTTTTCAGATTAAATATGTTTTTAACTCATTTCAAAGTGTTTTTAACATGTTGTTTTTAACTGTTTGGTTGTATTATAAGCTGTATCTTCTATTTGGTTTCATCGAGCTTTTACATCTGGCTGAGATATCTTTATAAATATTAATTCTGTAATATTTATAATATACTTTAATTTTACCATCTTGGATCATTTTGGTAAATTTAATTGTAATTTTTATTTTAAGAATCCCGAAAGGATGAAACACTAGTGTCTGGAGGTATTTAATTATTATAGTAAAAAAATAATTATGACAGCCCCTTTAAGAAATACGTTTCTTATAGTTGAGCACTTTCTGTTGAATAAAAGTCGGTCAATTTAGCTCTTATGCGTAGATCGTCGTATAACGACTTGATCACTGTCTGTCTGACGTAATGAACATTTAAATTTAAAATGTTTAAAATTCAACGCTATTTCACACGATTAATGGTAGCCGAATGGATACGATCTCCGCTAATCGAGCCAGAGATGTCTCGTGTCGCGGGGTTCGAATCGTTCGACTGGTAGTAATTGTGACACCCTGCACTGAAGAATCCCGAAAGGATGAAACACTAGTGTCTGTAGGTATTTAATTATTATAGTAAAAAAATAATTATGACAGCCCCTTTAAGAAATACGTTTCTTATAGTTGAGCACTTTCTGTTAGAATAAAAGTCGGTCAATTTAGCTCTTATGCGTAGATCGTCGTATAACGACTTGATCACTGTCTGTCTGACGTAATGAACATTTAAATTTAAAATGTTTAAAATTCAACGCTATTTCACACGATTAATGGTAGCCGAATGGATACGGTCTCCGCTAATCGAGCCAGAGATGTCTCGTGTCGCGGGGTTCGAATCGTTCGACTGGTAGTAATTGTGACACCCTGCACTGAAGAATCCCGAAAGGATGAAACACTAGTGTCTGTAGGTATTTAATTATTATAGTAAAAAAATAATTATATATATATATATATATATATATATGTATGTATACGCATATATATATGTATATATATATATATTGGAATATGTTTTCTTTAATTATATTTCACGTTTTATTTATACCAATACTTTAATTTATGATGTTCGTTGTAATAAATTAAATGACAAACGTAGATCTTCGAAATTTCAGGATGCTGCCCATTTTACAACTTATTCTTTAAAGTACGTTGCCTTGACAGCATATGTTTTGTAGCGCAAAATAATTTATTTACTTACTAGCGGGGGTACCCGGCGTTGCCCGAGTGTTTGTTTCCGGGAGTAAGTAGGAAGGATCAAACCCGGAGTCATGAGTAAAAGTAGGAAAATAAAGTGTGGAAAAAACAAACATCTGCAACATTAACAGTTCGGCCACCAAGAAAAGTCCATTCCAGTTGTTTAAGAAAAAAAAAAAAAACGACTACGGTAGGTCGGCGCGAACGTGAAAATATAATGTGAATTGTCCAGCACGCTAACCACTACGCCACAGAGCACTGCAGCTTAGTTTTGTGATGTTAAATAACTTCACATGAAAGAACTACGAAGCCAAACCGGTGTTCTCTTCTCAACTGTTCCTTGTGAACGATCCCAAACGGTGTTAAGTGGTGGCAGGGGGAGGAGGAATTTATTAGAGAGAAAATATTTTACCACTTCCATTGATCTTAACCGATTTTGGCCGTGACTTCTCAGCAGAACAAGTATAGAAATCTAAGATTATCGAGGAATTTGAGAAATAATAAGCCTATAACACACCTCAGATATTGTTCTGCCGTTTGTGCATATTATATTTGCATGAAATATCTTGATTTTTAATCCTATTAATGTCAAAATCAGACGGGAAAAAATGAGTTCATTTTTTTTATATAGAAGAAGAAGATAGAAGAAGATAGATAGATAGATAGAAAGAATAGATAGAAGAAGAAGATAGATAGAAGATAGATAGAAGAAGAAGAATAGAAGAGAAGAGATAGAGATTATGTCAATCGGTGAATATATTCTGCCTTAAATTAATTTTTCAATTCTTTATAAGGAAAATAAATTAATATGAACACTATTAAAAAATATGCATTCATTTTTCATTTGTCCATTGATGAGTTCGTTTTTGTCTTCTGATGAGTTAAAGGCAGACTATATTCATTGATTGATATACTCATTAAATGAATGATTCTACTCTACACAACAGGTGTTGTCAAAAGTTGTGCGTGTCAATGTATTTGAATGAATACTTTCTATGATTACCAACATTGGAAAATTTGAATAGAGTAGATAACACAGGGGAAAGTTGATATACGCGATTTGAAATACTTACAGTAACGTGTAGCCTGTTTTTCATGCGATAACTTCTTTTTTTACTTAATTTGAAAGCTATTAAGACTAAAATTGTCAAAGAGTCTGTAAAAAATCATCAGAATAAATATTCCTCTGAAGCGACTCCTATTATTAAATTCACAGAAAGATTTAATTTCTGTCTGGGATTGACATGGAAACCTTTTAACACTGTGAAAAATAGTATATGAAATAATAATAAACGACTATAAATATCGTAATAAACATAAGAATTTCTTCGGTCAGAAACAAAATCATATTATATGATTCATTCATTATGATAGTATTACAGTGAACAACTAATAATTTTCTGAGCACAATGAAGCAACTAATTGGGCACAGTGAACCAACTAATAATTTTTACGGGGTACATACAAGAGTGTTCAATACCGAAATATGGCAAGATATTCGTTTAATTTGTTTAAGTATTTATATGTCGCTAAATATTAATGAACATGTTTCGTTCAACCAGTTTAAGTAACTATAGACATATTCAATAGATATTGGTTATACGTATGTAGAGTCGATTCGTTACGGACACTACTTTTATAAAAGTAATATCACAGAAAGTTGTCTCTACTCTTTGCCTGGTTCAACTGGTGGCAGTAGGAGGATTAAATATTTATAGGGAAAAATAGGGATTCTTTCTCAATAAGTGTTACGATTGTGATGGTGTTGCTCCTAACATGCAATGTAGCAGTAGAATTTACATGCAATGTAGCATTATATTTTACGTGTTAACAATGGTGTACGAAAATTACAGTCGCTAATGGTTAGACGTAATGAATTAGTATGTTGCATCTGTTATTGCAAACCTACGATACTTGGGTGCAGAAGGACAATTTTTACGGTAAAATATTACATAAAAGATCACTTTAAACGAAATGAAATGTCAGAATTAATTTGCCTTCTTACTTTGTTCATGTTTTGCATCTATTCGCTAAACGTCTATTTGTCACCTCAAAAGAAGTTGACAAACAATTATTAAAAGATTTAAAATGCTCTGGACACGGATGTTGAGCCTGTTGTATCTCATCGTCTTTTTCTGAAACTGTTAGATGGTCAAAGAGAGATAATCCATAAATCGATAAATGCAGAATTATCTCCCTTCCATCAAGAGATTAGTTGAGCCTGGCAGCTAGGCGAGACTAGGAGAACAGACTGGGAACATTCAACATAGCCGCTATAGACTATCGTTCCTCAATCGTTCATTACGAACATTTAAGTTTATGTTATAATTAAATAAATAATGTATTACAAATGCATTCAGTGTTGATTATAATTCATACCCTTTCAAGTATCGGTTTTACCAAATAATCACAAACACATCAATGGCGACGATGGATTTGGATTTTAACTCACAGAAAAACATAAACGCACATGGTGTCAGGTTCTAAGAAGCGATTTACACCTCATGCCCCGATTTTCCTGATCAAATTTCCACATTTTTTTTAACACAAAAAAAAGAAGAAATTTCAATAATTCTTTTTTTTTAACACAAAAAAAAAGAAATTTCAATAATTTAAAAAAAAAAAAAAAAAAAAGGAATTTTTCATTAAAATATTTTTTCTTGCTGAAAAAAAAAACAGGAATTTTTCTTTGACAATATTTTTTTTTCTTGTTGTAGAAAGAGAAAAAAAACACTCCACCTGCCATGGATCTAAATATGCTCGAAAGAATCCTTCAATCCCAACAAACGGAATTTTTAAAAGCTCAGAACAGTCTTATTGAAAATCTGACAACCCAGTTTAACAAGCAAATTATAAACTTACCAAAATCAAATTCTCTGGACTCCATATCATGCACGATAACGGAATTTTTGTTCAATCCGGACTCAAAACAAACATTCAACGCTTGGTATGGCCGTTGGAAAGATACGTTTGAAAATGAATTCGCATCCATGAACGACTCCTGGAGAACGCGTTTACTGTTACGGAAACTTGGCACAGTCGAGCATCAACGGAATTCAAATTTTATCCTACCTAAAAACACTGGAGATTTTACATTTGATGAAACCATAGCACAGCTATTAGACATTTTTGGTGAGTCAGTATCTTTATTTAATATTAGATACAATTGCTTGAAATTAAAGAAAGATGATACGGACGATTTGATCAAATATGCGGGAATGGTAAACCAAACCTGCGAAAGTTTTCAGCTGAAATCTCTGACTAAGGATCAATTAAAGTGCCTCATCTTCATCGCGGGATTACAATCACCCCAGGATGCGGACATCCGCACTCGTTTATTGTCCATGATTGAAAAAGACAAGGACATAACGATAAGACTTCTGACCACAGAATGCGAGCGGCTCACAAATTTAAAACGGGACACAGCAATGGTGCAACAACAAACCCCATCTGTTTCAAATATAAAATCAGTAGAGAAAAACTCTACTGGAAAAAAACAAAAAAACCCAACGCCCTGTTGGTCATGTGGGGAAATGCACTATGCTCGCTTTTGCCCATTCAAAAGACACATATGCCAACGATGCTCGCGTCGTGGGCACAAGGATGGATTTTGTGGTAATAACCACAACCCTTCTAAACACATTACGGCACAGTCAAGAGGAAAAAATCACAGAAAAACTCCAGGACGGTTCCAGAAAGCCTCATCAAATTCAATTTTTGCTACTTTCAATGTGAATTTTGAAGCTCGGAGAAAGTACTTAATTTTGAAATAAACAACAAACCAGTGAATTTTCAGTTTGATACTGCTTCAGACATCACTCTAATTTCACGCCAAACGTGGGAGTCGTTGGGAAAACCAACACTTAAGAAGACAAATCATGTTGCTTGTGGGGCATCAGGAAAAAATACAATTAACTGATGAGTTAACATGTAATGTCTCTTTTCAAGAAAAGCAATTTTCAGGTGTGTGCTATGTTTCGGAAGTGTCAACACTGAATCTTCTTGGACTAGATTTCATTGAGGAATTGGACCTTTTTAATGTTCCCCTCAACACAGTTTTCAGTTCCTTCAACATTAATGCTGCCACAGATGCTGAAACACATTTTAAGAACTTGCTCAAAGCAAAATTCAGCAAAGTTTTTCAGGAGGGTCTTGGGCTCTGCTCGAAAGCTAAAGCAACTCTAAAACTGAAGGCAGACGCAAAACCAGTCTTCAGACCAAAACGGCCAGTGCCATACGCAGCTTTAGCTACTGTGGAGAAAGAATTGGATCGTATTCAACAAGAAGGGGTTATCCAACCCACAAATTATTCATCCTGGGCAGCACCTATTGTCATTGTAAAGAAGGCAAATGGCAAAGTACGTTTAGCGCAGACTTCAGCACAGGGCTAAATGACCAACTTGAGACACACCAGTACCCACTACCAGTACCAGAAGATCTGTTTTCAAAACTTAATGGTGGGACTTGTTTTGCAAAACTAGACCTTGCAGACGCATATTTGCAAATGGAAGTTGACGAAGATTCCAAAAATCTTCTCACTATTAACACCCACAAGGGACTGTTTCAATTTAACCGCCTTCCATTGGGGGTCAAGTCAGCTCCAGCAATATTTCAACAAACCATGGACACCATGCTCACAGGATTGCCAGGAGTTTCTGCCTATATTGATGACATTATGGTGACAGGTACATCTCAAGAAGAACTCTTATATCGCCTCACTTCCGTGCTGGAGCGAATCCAACAATATGGATTTCACTTAAGACCAGATAAATGCAAATTTTTCCAAACTTCTGTGAAATACCTTGGATTTATATTTGAAAAAAATGGTCGAAAACCAGACCCGGACAATATCCAGGCAATAAAGCATATGCCAGCTCCAAAGGGCGTTGCAACATTACGCTCTTTTCTTGGACTTGTAAGCCATTATGGTTCATTTTTACCCGAACTACATAGGTTACGGGGGCAACTAAATAATCTTTTACAAAATGGAACTGGTCCAACGCCTGCAAAGAGTCGTTTGAGAAAATTAAAGCACTTCTCAGTTCAAATTTATTACTGACACACTACGACTCATCTTTGGACATCACTGTTGTGACAGATGCTTCAGACTACGGAGTCGGAGCAGTAATATCACACATTTTCCCTGACGGAAGCGAAAAAGCAATTGCACATGCATCAAAGTCTTTGACGCCTACGGAACGAAAATACAGCCAAATTGAGAAGGAAGTACTTGCAATAATATATGCAGTCAAGAAATTCCATAAAATGTTATATGGCCGACATTTTACTCTGATCACAGACCACAAGCCCTTAATAAGCATTTTTGGTAGCAGGAAAGGAATTCCGGTATATACAGCAAACCGATTGCAGAGGTGGGCAACTATGCTGCTGGACTATGACTTTTCTATAAAGCACCAACCAGGGAGCAAAATCGGCCAGGCAGATGCGCTATCAAGACTCATCTCTTCCCATCAGAAAGTAGTAGAAGACACAGTCATCGCTGCTATATCGGTGGAACCGGAAGTTATGTCTGGACTTGTTTCCACGATAAGATCTTTACCGGTTACTACAGAGATGATTCAGGAGGCTACAGCTGCAGACCCATTACTACAAAAAGTCAGAAAATTTCATCTTTCAAGCTGGTCAAAAACATGCACCAACCAGCAACTTCAACCGTTTTTTCAGAGAAGATCATCTTTATCCGAAATTAATGGAACACTTCTTTTTGGAGAACGTGTGATTGTCCCATATAAACTCCAAAACAAAGTTCTCAGACAATTCCACTATGGACACCAGGGAATAAATCGGATGAAAGCTCTGGCAGGTGGCTATGTGTACTGGCCAAACATGGACAAGCAACTAGAAGAACTAGTAAGAACTTGTGAAAAATGCCAAATGGTTGCAAAATCTCCTCGGAAAACAACACTGCAGGCATCCCTACTCCAGAAATTCCGTGGTCACGACTACACATAGACTTCGCAGGACCAATAAATGGACAAAACTATTTAATATTGGTTGACGCATACAGCAAGTGGCCAGAAATCTCCCAAGTGAATCATACTACTTCCAATGAAACGGTGAAGAGACTTCAAGACATTTTCAGCAGATTGGGTGTTCCTGAAATGTTAGTTTCTGACAACGGTACTGCATTTACATCAACAGAATTTACAAATTTCTGTAAACAAAACGGTATCCAGCACCTACTATCTCCACTTTTCCACCCACAATCTAACGGCCAAGCCGAACGTTTCGTAGACACTTTTAAGAGAGCACTCTTGAAGTTGAAGGGGGAAGAAACTACTCGAGAGATCATAGAAGCATTTCTAAGTAGCTACAGAGCTACACCAAACCCAACTTGCCCGGAGGGCAAGTCTCCCGCCGAAGCATTGATGAACAGGAAGATGCGCTTACCAATGGATGCAATTCATCCATCACCAAAGAATCATCCCAAGAGAAACAGGACGATGGAAAATCAATTCAATCGTCATCATGGAGCAAGATCACGTACATTCCTACCAGTATGGGCAAAAGATTACCGAAATGGTAAAGAAAAATGGACACAGGGTCAGATAGTACGTCGCTCTGGGAAAGTCATATATGATGTGGATGTACAATCATCTATTTAGGTCAGACACGCAAATCAACTGCGTTATTCATACCTTCCAAAGAGACAATCAAATGACATTCCATTGAATATTTTACTGGACACATTTGAATTACCTCAGCATGCAGGAAACAAAACAAGGCTAAGAATGACGGTCCAACACGAAGATCACAACGAAGGCGCAAACCAACCTCAGTCCTACAAGTTGACCCACAGCAAACATCTTACAGACATCATCTTCAAAGGGGAGGTGTTAGATGGTCAAAGAGAGATAATCCATAAATCGATAAATGCAGAATTATCTCCCTTCCATCAAGAGATTAGTTGAGCCTGGCAGCTAGGCGAGACTAGGAGAACAGACTGAGAAGATTCAACATGGCCGCTATAGACTATCGTTCCTCAATCGTTCATTACGAACATTTAAGTTTATGTTATAGTTAAATAAATAATGTATTACAAATGCATTCAGTGTTGATTATAATTCATACCCTTTCAAGTATCGGTTTTACCAAATAATCACAAACACATCAGAAACAATAACGTTGTTTTGTACTTTTAGCTTTGAACACAAATGAGAAATGCATACAAATATCGCAATGAGTGTATAAAAATATTAGATACAATACAGAAATAGAATAATTTCGAAGTTTCTTTTATATAATTAAATAAGAAATATTATCTACATTGAAAAATACATAAACGCCACCAAAAGTGATGTGGGCATTTGTTACTGTGGTGAATAGAATCACAAAGAGGTAATATATATATATATATATATATATATATATATATATATATACATATATAAAAATATATATATATGTATGTATGTATGTATATATATAACAAATAAATGTTGTACTTTCAACTTATTTTAAACTGTATTTTGTTCATAACAAGCGTAATGCTAACTTAAGTTAGAATGTAAAAATAATCATTTCCTATACACTCTATACACGGGCGCTTGATAACCGCTCAAATTCCAATGTAATGCAAATGCCGGTAGAATCACCTACAACATTTAGTCGTAAAATAAAATAATAGCTATATATATATATATATATATATATATATATATATATATATATATATATATATATATATATATATATATATATATATACTGTGTATGTTTAGGCAGCATTTTCTCGTTTAGACAAATATTATTGAATAGCACGGAATTATTCTGTTTTACAATTTTCCTTTCTATCTTCTCCAATCTCCGAATAGTCCTTTTTGTGTTCTTCTCGAAATTGTATATGTTGGATCCACAATCGCGAGCGCTTTCGACAGAAGTACTTCCATCATCTACAATATGCCTGAGGAGTATCCGATCGATTACCATATATTATTATGCAACTCACTACCATATTTCTAGGAGACTCTTTTTTTATATTAAGAGGTATGTTAAGTTAAATTGATTGTGCATTTCTCCAACCTATTCCACATAGTATGTAGTCCCCGTAGGTTTTTAAAGACATTTTCACGAGTCAGGTCGGATAACTGGAATGGTAGACTTACGTATCACATTAATAATTCTAATATACACTTACAATAGATATTACAAGTATTTAAATAAATCTAATCTATATCAGAATATTTAGTATCGATTTAAAAGACGTAAAGGTCTAAATGCTTATATTTTTTAAAGTCTAAAATACTTAATAATATGAACTCTTGCTGAGATGATGAATCTAATTATTTTTCATATCTATTTATTTTTTTAACAACGGGAAAAGTAACCCACCTGATTAGTTATATTTAAACTAAATTTTCTTCCAAATGCCGAATTCAGTGTACTTTCCAAAACCGTAGCACCGGAAATCTTTTTTATCCTTGATCAACAACAGCAATCACCATATGGTGGTTACTGCACCTGTCTCCCTGAATTGGCGTACCTTTCTTATGGAAACAAAATAGTCAGAAAGCCTCGTGAACTCCTGTCTCTTTGTAGACTATCAGTCAAAACTGTCGTACGGGAGAGCTGTTATGGCTGACCCGAATAACTGCTCAACTGGTGTTTAAGGGCGTTACATGATCGGAAAAGTCTAACACGAACACATATATCGGGCAAACTCGATTAATACCAGGTTATAATATTTATTCACGATTTGAGTTTCAAATTTTAAGAAGAGATTAATTAATATGAAATCATGCGATTATGAAAAAAATCCAGAATGAATTATATAAACCAGCACGAAACCAGAAAGTATATAACTCCTGGCACAAATCTCTTCCTGTAAAAGAGCCGAATGTTCCATAAGACGAACCATATTTGCCATATTTGAGGACAAGGTGCTATTGGTACTCTTTACTGATTTGACAAACGTACCACACCGTCTTTGTATCTCTACTTCAACTTTCTCACAAATACACTGCAAATCGATTTTGATTTATTGCTACTTTTAGAGTAGTACTCGACTGACCTTCAATCTATTGCCTTTCTTCAAAAAGTTTACATCACATACTTTTTTCGCTACAACAACTCCCTACCATATCCAACACTCCCTGTCTGTTCCGTAAAATATACAATGGTTCTATGAGAAAACTCTCTGTATAACACAATACGGCCGGCTGCTCTTCAGCTGACTAATGCACGTTTGTTTTCAAGTTTAATGTAAATAAGTAATTGATGCGACGTACCCTTTAAATAATTAAATCTTACACAAGTTCTATCATTAATGATCCTCACGATGTTGGTTCAGTCTCAACCTGCGGCCCATTTACTGTAATAATAGAGGGACTTAGGATTTTGTGTCCAACTAAAAATAAAAACAAACTATATTATTTGTTTATTTCTTTATGAAATTAGAAACCACGTGATTTATGTTGCAGTCAGTGTGATGTTGTTTTCGTACAAGACTAATTTTCACATCATACTGAAATCTAAACGCTTTCATTTAAGTCACTATAATAGGCACCGCCAAAAATGGCCGAAAAATAAAGTTGTTGTTTTTTAAAACGAAATTACATTTAATAAAATCCATGATTTCTGAGTAACTTTTTTTCCAGAAAGATATAACCCTGAATTTTATCATATAGAAAACAAAATAATGTAAGACTTTTTCTCCTATTTTTAATTAAATTTTATATGTTAGATTTTCCCAAAAAGTTAACAATGGGCATTTGTTGTCTTGCACAAAAAACATACATAAATATAAAAAAAAGGTTTTTGAACAAATTAATGTATTTATTTGTTGTCTAACTAAGATTTAGGATGATTTTCTATGAGAATATGCAAAAATATTATAATATAAGTACCTGGATTGCAATAATTCCACTTATTCATATAGGCGACCAGTTACTTCGCGTCGATCTAGAGTCTAGATCGACAATGTTTACGTGTGTGTTTAATAAAAAGCAAACTATGGAGGACCAAACAGGCCAAAAAAAAACTTATTTTTCAGTGACGAAAATTTCAATGTAATATTAACGCCGAGGCTGGCACTACCAGATGGGTGACCATTTGTATGAGTTTGTTTTTTAATGCGTATGTGTGTGGGGGCCAGGTCCCCAAAATGGGGGGGGGCAATTTAAAGCAGAATGAAAAAAAAATATTTCAGCGCGTTTGGTCCACCGTAGTCGAAAGACGGCAAACGTTTTCAAACGGGATCGATTTTTTTGTATCGATTCTTCAAATCATGCCCTGTTTACCAATGGTCATGCATTATTCGGCTCGCTAAAAAAAGAATTGTTAATTTACTTATCAAAGATTTTAAAATGGCTTTTTTCGTATAAATATTAATTTTTTTTTGTTGTTTTGCTTAACTTAAATTAATTATTTTACTTAACATATTCACCGAATTTCACACTTCAAAACTCAAAAGCGGGATAATTAAACACAATCGAAGTTCTGATATTCAGACGTCAAAATAAGGTATGCAAACATTTTTTTTTAAATCTATAATTCTGTCACTTACAACATAACAATATGTTGTGTTCCGTTTCAGATGATTATTTGAAGCATATTTGTACATCCTCAAAACAAGGGGGTTGTAATAAAATATATATATATATATATAAATATTGATTATGAAAAAAAAAGTACCATGTTATAAAGTTCATTCTTCTCTTAATAATCGCTGAAAATTTCGTATTGATCGGATAATTACCTTATTTTTGTTCGATTTTTTAAAAGACGGTCCGTCAAAAATACTTACCTGCCCCCCCCAGTTTGGGCGGTGCCTACACTATAACCATCCCAACTTCTTACCACTAAACTTCGTAGAGGAGTTTTTTTTTTTTCTTGAGGGCGCTGTAATCCCACAGCGCTTTCATCTCACTCTGGACTTTGGTATCGGCGACAGCAAATGCCCTATTAGAGCATTTCTCTATCAAAGAACCCTGGAAATGTATTTATCGCTTCGATGGGATGCAATCCCTCGTGGACTTCATCAGCAGAGCCGCAGCATCTATCAAAAGCTGGCGTAACATCTGCTGCGATAGGATGCCCTTTGAACCGACATGAAACATTATTCATTCGTCTGTCTGCTCTACTCGAGCGTCAATTGCGTGAGTTTCTATCTTTTTCTTTCATTTTTAGACAAACATTTTCACAATTGCAAAACTCTCACTATATTTAATAGAATTTATTCATGTTTTTCTAAGCCCATGTCTTGTATAAACACGTTTATAATCTTGAAGTATATAATTTTTCGGTGGGGAACGCGTCATGTTAAATCAAACAATGTTAGTGTATTAAATGCCATATTATTTCGCTATATGTTTATTAAGTTTGAAGGTAGATATAATATAACTAATTACTTTGATACTTTGATATGTTATTGCTCTGCTGGGTATATATTATGGTATCATTTTAATGCACAGTTAGCAAATTATGTGGATTAAAGTTGAATGTAAAAAGGAGCACAACTTTGATCATGCTCAACCATTAATTTGCAAGAAAGAATGTATTTTGTAAAAAAGATATGAACTCTTACTGTTTTTAACAAACGAAAAAAAACTTCAATTATTAACTGTTAGTATGTCCGTCGAAGTTAATGTTACTGCATTTCAATTGCAGTTTAGTTTTATTCTAGTCATTTATAATTGTAGCAGACCTATTATCATTGCTATATATTTTATGAGATGACTGACAATTTTTTATGATTTCTCATTAAAATGAAAAGTTTCAGTAGAAATTAGAATATAGCATATTAAAATCGAATTAGCACACTTGGTGAATTTCAAAAATGCTATCTGGACGTGGAGACACTTTAGAAGAACGATATGCAATAAATTATGTTTTAAACTAAGAGAAAATGTCACAGAAACATATGGATTGATTAAGACTACTTTTGGTCGATCTTGCATAGATTGATCATTATTATTATTAGTGATTAAAGGAAGGCAGGAATCTGCGATGGATGATAAGAAGTATGAAAGGAGTATGGAAGTCAGAACATAATAGTTGATTGGCTAAATAAAGGCCTTTATGGATAAGCACTATTGTGTGTCTATAGGGAAAACGAATACACAGTTGGGTGGTCCCGTGGGAACTGTACACAAAATTATTCGTGAGCAACTGAGGATGTGAGTGATTTCCGCGAAAGAAACATCCCACAACCCTATCATTGTCAGAATAGTTTACCAAGATATGAATCAAGACAGTTCCTTACCCCGCCCTTTGTCTAGACCCTGCTCTCAATGATATTGGTTA
>NC_136483.1:176457071-176577071 GCF_053919585.1 Euprymna scolopes
TATATATATACATACATATATATATATATATATATATATATATATATATATATATATATATACACGTACATATAATTTTTTATATACTTTCCAGAATTAAATACTAGTTAAAATTTCGTTCTTTCAGTCCTGACTGGGGAGTAGACTTTAAAAATCTTAATTGCATTCTTAGTATAATCATACACTGCGGAATAGTCTTTTAACTTTTCGAAGACTGTAATTTCATATTGATTATACTTAACATTTAATCCAGCCTTAGTCATTTGGCCGTACTTAACATTGTATATCCCAAAGGGTGTTTATAAACCCCAATACAAAAATGTTTATAATGTCATGTTTTTAAATACAGTTACAATTCTAGTTCAGGTTATATCCACAGTCCCTGTTTACAGTGGAAATAACTTCTATATTGTTGATATTTATATAAAATTATATAATAAAATAGATTGCAAATCTTAGGAAATAAATAAAATTTTACATTATTAAATGTCATACTTACAAGGCTGAAATGTAATAATAAAAAGTAAAGAGAATAATAATCCCATCAAAACGTACGATAAAGACAATAGACAAAGGTATTAATTTCATATTAAATATTACAGAGCAGTCTAATGATACATAACAGGCGCTTCTACGTACACAGTTTTATTTCAACTGAAAAAAAAGACAAAAATATATAAATTATAAAAACATATACGTTAATCAGCTGAGATAACTGGGCACCCCAGAAGGACAAAGCGACATCCACTCCCAAGGAACACAGAGATACCACTGCGGCATACAACGTGTGTTATACCCGTACTGAGTCTGGAGAGTACTAGGTGGGAGGAAAAGATGTTTCCAACGAGGGATTATGAGCACTAATGCAAATTTAGGGTGACGAAACACCTCAGTTGCTGAAAGTGTTCGTCCTATATTAGGTACTGATTAATGACCTCAATAGAAAATATTCAGATTTCGAAAATACTTGAAAAAAAATCGACCCTAACATTGAAAAATCCAATTTTAAAAATGAGTACAACAGTTTATTGCGGCAATGCGACAAAAATTGCTTCTCAAACTTAAGCATACCAGACAAGGCAAAATTTAAATAATACAGACATAAAGAATGATTTTTAAAACTAAGACGCTCGGGATTACTTGGATTTTACAATTGTACTGCTTTCAGACACAAAAGTTACAAAATATGTTACATATTTATAAGATAGAGAATTGTTACTTCTATTTAAATATTTATCGCAAACTGCGAAAGAATTAAATACACAAAGCGATGAAAACCAAATCAAGGCAATATGTTACAGACTATACAGAAAATTTGAATCATACAAACCAAGAAGAATTTTTTTTTGCTAAATCTAGAGCGTTCAGATAAGTGAATACCTTGATACTATAAAAAGCTGAACATGTTATATAAAACTGCTGGTTTGAAAGCTATGTAAAATTAAAATAAACCAATCATAAAAAATGGATATTTCCAGTAGCGTGATAATTCAGCGACAAATACAACAGAAATTTCCAAGCGACGAGAACATCATGTCGAGATAAGTTGACTCATTCCAAAATTATATTACAAATGTAAACGTGGAATAAAAACCGACGGACAGAGGGTTTTAAAGCATAGCAAAGTCCCGTCTAAATAAAAGAAAACAAAATTGAAAACGAAAGAAAGAAAAATTAGAAATAAAAAAGAAATAAAAAAAAATGTTAAACAAATTTCTCTGACTCGATGCCAAAGAAATATATATATTATATATATATATATATATATATATATATATATATATATATATATATATATATATATATATATATATTAAAATGAAAAACTAGATCCTTTCTAAAATTTCGTAAAATAATGACGCAATGTTTTTGCTTCATACCCTTTGTATTATTTAGTCGGTTTTCCGGAAAGCTGGAGTTCCTTATCAGTCAACGCACCTGCTGTGTTCGTTTCGTTTGTTTCCCAATACCCTTGAAACGGTACACTGCTACCCGTTTAGACCATGTGTACACGACAATCTTGACTCACTTTTACACGCTTAATTGCGCCGCCTATACGTGTACCGCGCAACGTCTTCTGAGTCAATGTTTATTTATAAAAAAAATAGCGAAACAGCAGAAAAATAAGACGATTTACATCTGGTGATTCAAACAGACATACATACATGTACACATTTAAACCGTTTTTCTCCGTCTGTCATCATCCGTCTGTTTGTATGTACGTCTACCTCTGTCTTTTACACACTCTTTTAACAAACATACACACACGTACACACATATGATGGTATGCGTCAGTATGTAAGTATATTGTACATGTGAAATGACCTACACACATACATTTCTGTTATATTCAATATAACTCAATGGAACCCACTCAAACTCGTAAAGAATTTAGAAAATAAATATTGTAGTCTGCATCTCTACGTGATGTGGAAACGCTTTTTAAAAGCATTGGATTATTTTGAAATTTCTTCGCACATAGTTTTAAGAATCAAATTTTATATTGTTTATGTTTACAGGCACACAAACACACTAATATATATATATATATATATATATATATATATATATATATATATATATATATATGTGTGTGTGTGTGTGTGTGTGTGTACAGAAAGTTGTTAGTTGAGACAAATCATTGGTACCGTCGGTTTCAAGCCCGATAATAAGGCCCGTTTAAGGTATCCTTATCAAGCTCTCTTCAGCCAATATTCGTCTATCTTCTCGGTTTCAAGCCCGATAATGAGGCCCGTTTAAGGTATCCTTATCAAGCTCTCTTCAGATAGGCGAATATTGCCTGATCTGAAGAGAGCTTGATAAGGATCCCTTAAACGGGCCTTATTATCGGGCTTGAAAATGACGGTACCAATGATCTGTCTCAACTAACAACTTTCTGTCCACAATATATAAATACGCAGTTACAATTTGGATTTTCCTTTTAATTGAGCACTCCGCTAGAATTCTTTTTCCAAAAAAAAAACGAATCACATATATATATATGTTCTGACAAAAATAGAAAAACCGAATGAAATTATTAAAATAATCAACGTTTCGTCCTTATTTCAGAGGACATCTTCAGGATATTTGAAGTAAAAATGCAAGAAAAGAAAAAGTCATAGATCGTACGAAAAAGAGAACAGTTTTTGAATCCTACCCATGTCGGGAAGGACAAACATATGTGTGCGTATGGGAAGGTTGGGTTGTTCGATTTCTATATATACACTTTTAAAAATGCGTTAAAATAAATATGTACATTTTTTTTCTTTTTTTTTCTCCTGTAAACTTATTCATTTTGTTGAAATATTTAAAGAAAAACGGTTAGCCAGGATCTGTTTTGATATTTTGTTCTTTAATTATTATTTCCCCTATGCTAGGGGTTAAATGGTAGAAGCCATTTCTTTGCGTAATAGTATTAGTATTTAATATTAATGCTGATTCTAAAAGTCTCCTTTTTTTTACATAGGCATCACCACATTATCAAGGCCAAGAGGCCACTCAAGGATAACGGTTAAAGAGTGTACAGTAGAAATTGGAAATATAGTAATCATTAGTAATGGAAATTTGGTAAATTTGATAACTTATATGGAACGGCTCATCAAGAACTTATTTACGTTAGACTTGAACACAACCATATTGTAGTCAGCCGGAAAGCAGGAAAACGGAAGACAATTCCACAGGCGTGCAGTTCTAAGAAAGAAGCTTTGTTCATGGAATCTACGATTAGGTTTAGGCACAGAAAAAGAGTGGGGGGAATTATTGATAGTGTTTACAGCTAGACGAGTGTTTCTTGTGAAAGTTTGGCGAGGGGGGACCATAGATTGAAGCTCAGTCGAACACTTTCCATGAAAATAACGATACATCAGAGACGAACTCGCAACATCTCTTCTGTGAGATAGAGGTTGCAAGGAAGAGAAAAGGACATCTCCTACGAGGCTACGAAGTCTATTTTGAACTCTTTCAAGGCAGGACAAGTCCTTTCTAGCAGCTCCTGCCCAGATGTGGCAACAGTATTCCATCCTTGGACGTACCTGGGTCTTATATAGATAGAGAATAGCATCAGCAGTGAGATATTTACCGGATCGATAGAAAGATCCCACCATTTTTCCAGCGGTCTTGGCAACAGATTTGATGTGCGTGTTCCATTTAAGATCCGGAGTAATTGTCAAGCCCAGAAGCTTGTCAAAACTTGAGGCCTCCTGAAGACGAACACCATTCATTTTAATTGATTCCAGATGTGGATTAGAATGTTGATGATGTAAAGAGAGAAGCTTGGTTTTAGATGCATTAAAAGTAACTAGCCACTCCTTTCCCCATTGTACTACGTGCTCAATATCAGAGGAGAGAGAATTGGAGAGAACTTGGTCGTTTACTGTCTTAGATGTGCTACCATGAATGGTAGTGTCGTCAGCATAAATGTCTACAAATGATGTAAGGATGTGATTTGGAAGATCATTAATATAGATCAGGAAAAGAGTTGGGCCCAGAATGGACCCCTGAGGGACACCGGCATTAATACTGTGAGCTTCTGATTTTTGCCCCTCAACTACTACTCTTATGAACCTATCAGAAAGAAAATATTTAATAATTGAGAAGACATTTCCAGCTATACCACAGCTAGCGATCTTATGAAGTAAACCTTTATGCCACACCCTATCAAAGGCCTTAGATATGACAAGAGCAATTGCCCTAGAAAGATTGCCATCGTCGAGAGATGTACTAATCCTATGCGATATAACTGTAAGCACATCTGCTGTAGATCTACGGAAACCATATTGAGTGTCACTAAGAATGTTATTTTTGTTGAGATGGTTGATTACTTCTGTATTTAACACAGATTCCAGCAACTTACTCATGACGCACAGGAGACTTAATGGCCTGTACTGAGATACTGAGAGGGGGATGAGCGATCACCTGAATTCTTAAATACAGGGCATACTGATGATATTTTCCAGGGAGATGGGAAACTATTCTCCTTTAGACAACGTTTAAACAGTTTTGTAAGTATGGGCGCTAGTTCATGTTGAAGTTTTTTGATTATTATAATTGGATTACCGTCAGGGCCAGTTGCTTTAATTGAATCAAGGTTTTTGATTAGCTTGGCAACATCACGTACAGATATACGTATATCACATAGCGTGTTTTCTGATACAGGAGGAAATATTGGGGGTTGGCTCTTTCTATCACGTATTTAATAATTTTCGCTTGATCTAAATTAAATGAGTGATCGTGTTCTGCACAATGGCAAAAGAGTGCATTTAGGGAGTTACCATTACTTATATCTCCTCTGTGTTCGTTAAGTCTTAATTTCAATTTTCGCTGTGTTTCACCTATGTACGCTTGTTGACAGTTGTTACATGGGATGGAATATATACCGGCATCGGATGTGAGGGTTTTGGGAGAGTGCTTGGTAGTTTTTAATGTATGTTTTATGGTTGAGGAGGTTGTTTGTATCAAGTGAAAACCAAGTCTATTAAGAGTGTCGTAGATTTTTGTATTTTTGGTGTGGGTGGGAATGAAAAGATGTATGTTTAATAGTGAGGTATTTGTTTTATTTTTCTGTCCGTGTATGTTATAGTGTATTTTCGTATCTTTTTTCTTTGCGTAAGAAATGAAATAGGATGGATACTATAGTTTTCTTAAAACATTCGTATTATATTGAAATTCATCATTAAGATATTGGGGACTGCATATTCTAAAGGCACGCAAGAAAAAAACAATAATCATGCCAGTCTTTATTTTATCATTGTGGTGCGAGTAGTAATGAATATAATCGTTTTTGTGTGTGGTCTTTCTATGTACTTTGAAACTCAGATTGGTTTCTGATCTGATGAGGAGTATGTCTAGAAAAGCTAGGGAGTGGTCTTGTTCGCATTCATGTGTAAATTTTATAGATGGTTCCACTGAATTTAATGTATTTCTAATTTGTTCTATTTGTGTGTGTTTTAGGGAGAAAAATAAGAATGTCATCTATATATCTAAAATATGTGGAGTTTTTAGGAAGTCTGTTTTTAAAAGAGTGGTTTCTAAGAATTCTAAGAATAAGCAGGCTAGTACATCACTAAGAGGGTTACCCATAGGGAGTCCAAATATCTGTCTGTAGTAAAATTATTAAACTGAAAGTAGGTTTATCGGTGATGAGTTTTATGATTTGTATTGGTGTATCTGAGGACAAAAGGTAGATCGGATTTAATTTTGATTAAGTGCTTGTGGAGTAGTGTAAGGCATTTTTTGATTTGAATATTGGTGTAGAGGGAAATTATGTCTAAACTATGCATGGTTTTATTTTGTATGTCCATATTTTTTATTCTATTTAGGAGGTCACCAGAGTTTTTGATATGTGAAGTGCTGATGGTGCCCATTAGTGGAGTTAAAATTTGGGCAATAGCTCGTGCTAATTTATGGGTGACGCTTCCGATGTTAGATACTATAGGTCTCATAGGGACGTTCTCTTTATGTACTTTTGGGAGGCCGTATAATATAGGAATAGTGGGGTGGTATTCTATGTTATTTATCCATTTTTTATCATTTCCGATAAGTTTCTTTACGGATTTATTAAAAGTTTCGAAATCTTTTTTTCTATTGATTTTAAATCTATCGGAGTATATATATCTCCGTCCGCCAATAGTGTGTGCATTTTCTTTAGATATAGGTATTTATCTATTATAACTATACCACCTCTTTTATCGGCTTGTGAAATGATGATGTCTTTATTTTTAGTTAAAAGTTTTAAGGCATCAATGTATCTTTTTGGTAGTGCTAATTCTTGAGGTTGTGTAGTTGTTAAAGCTATTATCCCTTGCATGAAACCCTTAGTAAAATCAGAGTCCTCTTGTCTATAATTTTTTAGGGTTGTGTTAGTGGTGATTTTCGAATGTTTGCCGGTAGCGAATTTAAGACAGAAACTGAGAGCTTCAGTTTAAATGTCCGAGAGTGGTTTTGAAGTAAGGTTTAGAATAAGGTCTGGACGTCCCAAAGTTTTCCATTTGCTGTTTTTTATCAATTGCGCAAGTTTGTTTTCCAATTTAAAATTATGGCGCGTGTTTAATTTTTTGATAGATCTGTTAACGTTCTTAGTTGATCTGGGTGATTTCTTGTAATTTTGTTGATATTCAGTAATTAATGTCCTGGCTTTCCGAAAAAGATGAGAGCTTTGGTGCTTTAAATATATTATAGATGACAGAAGATATGTTTCAATGTAATCCGGGAAAATATGGTCTAATGCTTTAAAAGATTTAAGTATGCATGCAGGTATGACTTTTTCTTCAATATATTTTCCAGACAAATTCTCCTGTTGTTGTGAGAATTTGCTGCGATAAAGATGCTCTTATATGTTCGCAGAGAAGATCGGTTTTCCATTTCGACAGAATGTATAAGAAATGTAAACATACTAGCGGTGGTTGAAATTATGTTTTGAGAAAAATAGAAACACCGAATGAAATTATTAAAATAATCAACGTTTCGTCCTTATTTCAGAGGACATCTTTAGGATATTTGAAGTAAGAATGCAAGAAAAGAAAAAGTCATAGATCGTACGAAAAAGAGAACAGTTTTTGAATCCTACCCATGTCGGGAAGGACAAACATATGTGTGCGTATGGGAAGGTCGGGTTGTTCGATTTCTATATATACACTTTTAAAAATGCGTTAAAATTAATATTTACATTTTTTTCCTCCTGTAAACTTATCATTTTGTTGAAATATTTAAGGAAAAACGGTTAGCCAGGATCTGTTTTGATATTTTGTTCTTTAATTATTATTTCCCGTATGCTAGGGGTTAAATTGTAGAAGCCTTTTCTTTGCGTAATAGTATGTAATATTAATGCTGATTCTAAAAGTCTTCTTTTAACTCTATCTATCACGTATTTAATACTTTTCGCTTGATCTAAATTAAATGAGTGATCGTGTTCTGCACAATGGCAAAACAAAATTTTATTTCAACAAAATGAATAAGTTTACAGGAGAAAAAATGTACATATTTATTTTAACGCATTTTTAAAAGTGTATATATAGAAATCGAACAACCTAACCTTCCCATACGCACACATGTTTGTCCTTCCCGACATGGGTAGGATTCCAAAACTGTTCTCTTTTTCGTACGATCTATTACTTTTTCTTTTCTTGCATTTTTACTTCAAATATCCTGAAGATGTCCTCTGAAATAAGGACGAAACGTTGATTATTTTAATAATTTCATTCGGTTTTTCTGTTTTTCTCAAAACATAACGTCAACCACCGCTGGTATTTTTTACATTTCTTATATATATATATATATATATATATATATATATATATATATATATATATATATATATATATAAACGCATACACCCCCACCCACACCCCACTAACGCACACACACACCCACCCACACACACACACACACACATATATATATATATATATATATATATATATATATATATATATATATATACTATTATGTTGTTCTTTTAAATAATCCCAGATTAATGTTTTTCCAGTTAGAGCATGATAGACAACAATAAAGTATAAATAGTACTATATCAATATACAAAATTGTGTTGTCAAGAAATACATAAAATGTATGATTACACATAAATTATATATATATATATATATATATATATATATATATATATATATATATATATATATATAAACACCAACAATATGCTCATGTATCTGTTGACATATTCAAGTTTTGACAAGCTTGTTGGCTTGACCATTACTCCTGATCTTAAATGGAATACGTACATCAAATCTGTTGCCAAGGCCGCTGGAAAAATGGTGGGATCTTTCTATCGATCCGGTAGATATCTCACTGCTGATGCTATTCTCTATCTATATAAGAGCCAGGTACGTCCAAGGATGGAATACTGTTGCCACATCTGGGCAGGAGCTGCTAGAAAGGACTTGTCCTGCCTTGAAAGAGTTCAAAATAGACTTCGTAGCCTCGTAGGAGATGTCCTTTTCTCTTCCTTGCAACCTCTATCTCACAGAAGAGATGTTGCGAGTTTGTCTCTGATGTATCGTTATTTTCATGGAAAGTGTTCGACTGAGCTTCAATCTATGGTCCCCCCTCGCCAAACTTTCACAAGAAACACTCGTCTAGCTGTAAACACTATCAATAATTCCCCCCACTCTTTATCTGTGCCTAAACCTAATCGTAGATTCCATGAACAAAGCTTCTTTCTTAGAACTGCACGCCTGTGAAATTGTCTTCCGTTTTCCTGCTTTCCGGCTGACTACAATATGGTTGTGGTCAAGTCTAACGTAAATAAGTTCTTGATTAGCCGTTCCATATAAGTTATCAAATTTACCAAATTTTCATTACTAATGATTACTATATTGTCCAATTTCTACTGTACACTCTTTAACCGTTATCCTTGAGTGGCCTCTTGGCCTTGATAATGTGGTGATGCCTATGTAAAAAAAAAAAAATTACAAATGCCCCACTACATGAAACTATTAATATTTGTGCCGAATCTCTTTACAATAGTAGTTTAACCGCTCCACATTTTTCCAGGAACATATTTGTTGAACTCTGTTCTAAAATAGTAGAATTTAGCTTTGACAACGTTATGTATAATCAGATCGACGGGTTCATATGGGAAGTCCTCTTGGTTCTGCTCTAGGTGACATTTTTGTTAGATGTCATGAGGCAGCATTGTTTAATGATAAATTGAAGCCATCAATATATTTCAGATACATCGACGACACCTTGTAGACTTTGCATCTGAAAATGATGCGAAAACATTATGTGTATATATATATATGTGTGTGTGTGTGTATATATATATATGTGTGTGTGTATATATATATGTGTGTGTGTATATATGTGTGTATATATATATGTGTGTGTATATATATATGTGTGTGTGTATATATATATGTGTGTGTGTATATGGGTGTGTATATATATATGTGTGTGTGTGTGTGTATATATATATACATATATATATATATATATATATACTATAATAATAATTAAATACCTACAAACATTAGTGTTTTACCATTTAAGAAATCATCAGTGCAGGGTGTCACAGTTTACACCAGCCGATAGTTTCTAAGCCAGCAATAGAAGCCATCTCTGATTTCATGAGTTAGGACCAAATCCATTCTGCCACCGTTAACCGCGATAAATACTGTGGAAATTTAAACATTTACTTATAAATGCTGTTAACGTCTGTCAGAATTATTTAATCATTATATGATGATCTGCGCATACGAGCTAAATTGACCGACTTAATTTCAAATTTAAGTGCTCAATGAAAAAAAAATGAATTTCGTAAACGGGCTGAAATAATTATTTACTATACTAATTTTTTAATAACTACATACACTAGGATTCATTCTTTTCGGGAATCATCAGTGCAAAGTTTCACAATTAACACCGGTCGATAGATTCGAACCAGACAACAAACGCCATCTCAGATCTCATTTGACCGCGAGAAATACTGCGGAAATTTAAACATTTATTTTTAAATGTTTTTAACATCTGTCAGAGTGATCTAATCACTATAGCATGATCGGCGCATATGAGCTAAATAGGAGACCGTCAATAAATCTCCTACAATGATAATACTTATATGTATCTGGATATATCATATATATTATCGCAAATAAATATGATATATCCAGATACATATAATTATTATCATTGTGGGAGATTTATTGACGGTCTCCTATGCGTAAATGGTAAAAAAGGTACTTACAAAAAAAGAACGTTAGAATTAAATTGTGAACATAGAGAAAAACAAGCTATATTTCTGGATTCGGATATTAGGCTGGTGCAAAGAAAATTCTTTTTTTTATGTTAAAAATGATAATGTCTTTGCACTAAGCAAATATAAAAATTGGGGATATTTAGTTTATAAATTTTTTTATTAATAACACCTTTTCCTATTTCAGATAATTCGTATGTCGAACAAAGATAGTACATCCCCTGTATGTATGTTTTATGGAATAATTACATAAGTGTTTCTGAGAAGAGCTTCGGTTACCTTAAAATAAGTACATTGTATACCCGCAGTTATTAGCTTACTACAAAGGATAGACAAAGTGGTAAAAAACTGAAATATTTAAAGAGTTAAATAAACATTTGTTCGTTATCCTGATGAATTGGATAAAATTAACCGACATTTTATTATAAAATAAATCCAAAACTATATTAGCAATGAATAAAAACCTTTTTTTAATGTTCTGATATATATATATATATATATATATATATATATATATATATAATTAATATTATTTTTATTATTATTATTATTATTATTGTTGCTGTTGTGTTTATTATTATTACTATTATTATTATTATTATTATTATTATTATTATTATTATTATTGACTTTTATATTTTTAATAAATAAATAAGAATGTAAGTACATAAAATACGAATAATCGTAAGAGGGGATAATAAGTATAATGGTTTAATCCTTGTCATAACACTACAATACTTATAAATTAAAAAAAATATAGCCATTTGGAATTTTGATATAGGAACGAATCTTACAGGTTAGCTAGTCATTTTTAAAAACATTATTAAGTTTGCTACATTAATCATGAGCAGGTTATTAGATCCAATGCCTAGAACATTATTTGTTATTGTGATTAAGAGCGCCATGATTTAATATACTGCTATGTTTTTAAATCATCAAAACAGTGTTTCACGGTAAACCTTTACATTTCCATTAGGCCTATTTTAGATTGGAGGGAGCTAGTTCATGCAAGTGCAGGTGGTTAAATGACTTACTGAATAAATAGTTTTCGAACGGATTATAAAAATATATGAATTAAATAAGTTTTTAAAACAGTTTAAAAGATTAAAAACTTTCAAAGGGAAAACGTCCCTGTGTTTGTGTGTGTGTTCGTTTTTCCGCTAAGAACATTCGTCAGTTACATCGTTGCGGCATGGACCTGAAACCGTTGAATAGAGCGATCTCTCGGACACTTTGGATTATTTTGTGTACAAATACCATTATTTTGAAGGAGGTCATGTGAAAATCTTAGTTATAACACAGTTTATTTAGTGTCAATGCGCAAACGCAAGCCTCTAACTCTCGGTGTTAAATAGATAGATTTACGACGTAATGATAAGATGGCATTTTGGTCCGGTTTATAGTGTGCTCTCTTTTTTATCTTTTACAAGCCGGCGTCCAGCACACGACATTATTTTGATAAGCAATCAGTAAGTTTTTTCTATCCTAATTTAAGACGATGATTATAAAAACGTTTATTTTTTTATTTTTTCGCCTGTTCAGCATTTGCGTTCGTTTTTGAGTTACCGACTAAGTAGGAGTTGGACCTTAGAATTCATCTTGTCCGTCTGTTCTTAAAATTCTTATATTTTTCTGAAATTTAGCATGATTATATCTACTCGCGGGAGGAAATGTAATATTCTCGGATTTTTTTATAACAATTCTGGTTGCGTCTCAAGAAGAGTCAAAGGGGGTTAATATAGAAAAATAGCACTTTCCCATCATGAGATTTTCCTGACCATTACTTAAAAGAATGGCCGCATCGGTATACATCTAGAAACGTAATATTTGACGCTGGAAAAGTTCAGGTTATGTTTCCAGGAGGTCAGCAGGGGTAAAAATGGGCATGAAATACACTTTTCATTATATAGGATATTTTCCGACGATTAGATTTTGCTGGAAATTTCCCAAAAGCAAGACCACATAGATATACATCTGGAAAGGTAACTGTTGACCATTTCTTCTACTTATTATCCCACGATTGGAAAAAAACTCACTATGTCTGACCGTCGGTCTATCTTCTCTTAATGCTTACAAATTTTGTTTTTAGTCTACACTCTGGTTGACGGTACACATGTCACAAAATAAATTAAAATATGCTAGTCAAGCATGATTTTTGACCGGGCAAAAATGGACCCCACCAGTTTCTCACCATTTTATTTTCAGTCATGACAACGCCCTCCCCCCGCTAGCTATAAATATGTAAACATTTACTAGATTATAATAGGTTTTGTCAATGGGCAATCATGTCGGTAGAGATAACTGAAAATTAGCTACAAGATTTGGAAAAGTAACATTTATAACCAGGTATTACCTGGCTAATTAATGTGGCAACTATAAATGTCTAAAAGAAAAATGAAGACGAAACGGACTGACAGATACGCCCGTCATTCGAACGTTTAACATAAGCGACTTGAAATAGAGATTAGATAATACGGTTTCATGCATTACTAATTGAAATGCTCTAATGAAAAGGGGTTCCAAACAATTATGCTTATATTACATAATTAAATTTTACTTAAATACGCATACGACTAATCCTTGCAGAATCATCACTGTAGATATGGATCTTTACGTCAGTTGCAGGATAAAAACCACGGAACGCGTACACACACACACACACAAACGCAAACACACATACATATATATGTATATTTATAAATATATATATATAGGTGGCCCACTTAAAGTAGCCCAATTTATATTTGTTTAGTCATTCTTTTATTTAGATAAAAATTAGCATCGATGCGTTTTAGAAGAGTACGTTGGACGTATTCCGTAGAAGATGTCCTCGCTTGACTTGTGGCCTTACTCTCCGCCACAAGGTATCAAATTCGGAATTATTAACAAAAATGTAAAAAATCTGCCATCGAACCATTATCTCATCCCGTCACAGTTGCGGTGGACTGGTCACGTCTTGAGGATGCCTTATAAGAGAATACCAAAAATTGTGATGGCAGATGCGAAAAGAAATGTTGGGCTTTCTTGGCTTAGGTACAAGGACAAGTTATAAATAATCAGTCTTCAGTAAACATAGCATATGGGAGCCCTGCAAAAGAAGCGAGTGACCGTAAGTAATGAAGATATCAGTGTTTTTAAGGAATCCACAAACTTTAATATGATAGCCTAAGTAAGTTGAGATTAAACTGAGAAAGAGCAAAACGATTGACAGCACCATCGTTATCATTAGTTGACAATCCATATTTATGTTTTATATGATTGAAAAGGCATCATATTCATATTCATATCGACAAGAAATTCAATGATATAATATATATTGCGAGCCTGTCTTTTTTATCGTTATTTCCATGGCAAGTGCTCATCTGAGCTCCAATCTCTGGTCCCACCTCACCAATCTTTCACGATAAACGACCGTCTAGCCTGAAATCACTGTCAATAATTTTTCCACTTTCTATCTGTGCCTAAATCAAAACGTGCATTCCATGAACCAAGCTTTTTTCTTAGAATTGCACGCCAGTGAGACTCTCTTCCGTTTGCCTGGTTCCTACCTAACTACAACTTTGGTTGTCTTAAAGTCCAACATAAAATAAATTCCCGATGAACCGCCCCTTTAAGTAAGACACTTTACCAAAACTCTAATATTAACGATTACTATGATACTATTCCATTGATTACTATGCACGTAATAATACTTATCCCCGAATGGGTTCCGGGCATTGATAAGTGGTGTCCTCCATGTAATATATATATATATATATATATATATATATATATATATATATATATATATATATATATATATATATATATGATGATGATGATTGCAACATCTTGTCAGACGAGTGTCACCCCTTCAGTCACTGAAAGTCCATGAGCCCGAAGATAACCTTGTTTTTCTTTTAGTCCTGCCAGCGAATCCACACACTCAAGCAGACATGACATTGAAGACTTTCCTTGGCATACATATATATATATATATATATATATATATATATATATATATATATATATATAATGTATATATATACACATACACATCCATACCCATAAACATATATACATGCACACATCTATACATACATACACAATACATATAACACATACATACAAACATATAATACACACATGCCCACACGTATACATACATATGCATACACATGTATACAAATATATACAAATACATACACATATACATACATATTCACATACATATGCGTACACATGTATGCACATATACATACATACACATAAAGTTCCCTACATATACCTACAAATACATATATATCCACTTATACGCATACATATATATGCATATATACATATACATATACATACACACAAACATATATATATACGTGTATACATACAAACAAACAAACATATATTTATACACAAAAATAAATAAATTAAAATATATACACACATAGATATATACATACATATACAAATAGATATACACAGGCTTACATGAACTAGTACACATATTAACATACACACATACATACATACATACATACATACATACATACATACATAGACACATATGCATATATAGAATGATGGCAGATCAATTATTACAAGCTTCCAGCATTTAAGGGCCACGTGCGTGATAATTTTTCCATTTTTTATAGACAAATGCCTGAGGAAGTATCTGTACAAAGATGATGCTACAGAGTTTAGCTTTGTACGACAGCTAAGTCTCTCTCCCGGTTCAAAATGTTGAGATCCAGCAACAAGCGTGAGCAATATTGCCAGCAACAAGTAAAACTGCAAACCAGCTTAATGCAGGTATTGGCCTCCCGCTTTATATCTATCTATCTATCTATCTATCTATATCATTCTCTCTCTCTCTCTCTCTCTCTCTCTCTATATATATATATATATATATATATATATATATATATGCGTGTGTGTATGTGTGTGTGTGAGTGTGTTTACATACATACATACTGGGTGGCTCACTAAAAAGTCGCCTAATCTGTCTTTCTCTAATCATTTTTTATTCAGATTAAAAGTAGCCCGATCTCATATCTTTCTCTAAACGACAAATTTACAAAACAATACAAAATGCAAGCCTTTTAAACCAAAATGTCGCTACACGCCAAACGTATCACATATCACTGACACGAGTTCATGGCATGTTTACGTAAGAGAGAACAATAAGCAAAGAATTATCGCCACCACATTCCCTGGACTTGTTACCATGTGCTTTTTAAATTTGGGGAACTTAAAACAATATGTTTATGCAGATAATCCTTATAATGCATACCAATTAAGGAACACATTTCTAATGTTACGAGTATCTTCAAACGTTGATAAACGTGCCCAGAAATGCACAAATTACAACAGGGAGTACTTCCAGTTTCTTTCATAACACTATAAGTAGTTTAACAACCCTACAAGTGATAACAACCTTAAAATGTACTCGTCCTTTCTACTATAATTTATAGCCTATTTTTAAGTGGACCACCTTTTATATATATATATATATATATATATATATATATATATATATATGATTAGTTTTTTTTTGGAAAAAGAATTTCAGCAGAGTGCTCCATTAAAAGGAAAATCCAAAATGTAAGAGCGTATTTATATATTGTGTACAGAAAGTTGTTAGTTGAGACAGATCATTGGTACCGTCGGTTTCAAGCCCGATAATAAGGCCCGTTTAAGGTATCCTTATCAATCTCTCTTTAGAATATTGGCTGAAGAGAGCTTGATAAGGATACCTTAAACGGGCCTTATTATCTGGCTTGAAACCGACGGTACCAATGATCTGTCTCAACTAACAACTTTCTGTACACAATATATATATATATATATATGTATATATATTCAGTAAAATGATTGATAAGTTATAAAAATAAAATCGGTCTCACAACGAAGATCAAACAAAATCAATAATTTGTACGATCGTTTCAGAAAGGATGTTTTTCTTGAGACAGAAAATAAGTTTTGGACAATAATTTCATTATTTGTATTTTATAAAACAAAGTCTCCTGATCAGCGAAAAGAGTGGTGGTGGGGGGGGCAAAGACACCAAAAATAAAACTAACATTTTTTAAATAAGGCAGATATATCTGGAAAATATTTAAAATATAAAGTGAAACAGTTACTTTATTTGATGTTGATAAACAAAGTAAGATAATATAAAATAAAATCGGGTGGAAAAGTAAGGATAGGAGGGGATATCTTCAATATTTCTAATAAATATATATATATACATTTTAAGCGTCTGCCTTTAACTTACGTAAGTGTCGTCGTCAATGCATTCATTGGGATGTTAAATGTAGTTTATGAACGGTTGAAAATGTTGATATATACAAACTTCACTATATGCATTATATATATATATATATTTATATATATATGTATATATATATGTATATATATATATATATATATATATGGTGCATTTTGTTTATATCAATGCTTATCGGTTATCTGAATAAAGGATATGGTAAAATCGGATTTACTCTCCTATATTAAGATGTAGTATAGTTAATTTGTTAATATATTTCTTCTTTTTATATGTGAAAAGTTGTTTTGTAGTGCAGCCCGGAATCTTACTAGTGAGTCCGGTTTGTACATCATGTTTAGTGTCGGCGTCTGGCAAATTGTTTTCTTTTGTCATAATGTCTACTTCTTTCAAAATTCCAGTGTTTCTTGTTTAAACAATTTAAATCAAGTGTAACATAACGAATGATTCCTCTTCGTCTTGAATAGTTGTACCCTTTCTGAAGTTTTATACTGATTAGTTTCACTGTAGTGATATACCGAAAAAGTATTCTATTCCGTTTTATATATAACCCTAGATATAATTGCGTCTGCTTCATTATGGAGTTCTTTTTAAAGTTGTGATCAACTCCCCTGCAATAAGCTAACTTAATCTCTAATATAAAAACAAAGAGAATTGAGTAGTTTTGTCATTTCACCATACCATTGTTTTTCACGTAATAAACGGTTGGCTTATCCTGTTTTATATTAGTCATATTCTGCCCTTAATGTTACAGTTGTCAATTAATAGATAAAATGAGTTTCTTCATTGTTTTATACTAGCATTATCTTAATTGTACACAGAAGGCAGCCCTCAGCAAAATTCGTATAGTTTTCATGTAGCTCACAATTAAGTACCATATCACAACTGCAAGCCGTTTGAAGCAGACTAGAACATCTGTGCACAATAAAACAAACATCTACAAGCAAACAGAATTTATAGTTTTGTTAATGATTGAATAGGAATGTTATTATACTTTAATCAACATTGCAAAATGATGTTTCACAATTGCAGAATGGAATAAAAGAATTTCGATATTTAAAATTTTTTAATGCGTCGTCGATCTTAGTATTATCCATAAAAAGATCAGATGATTTACAAAGCACTCGATGATAGCATGTCAATATGGACTGGCTATTAAACAGAAATGTCTCTCTCTCACTCTCTCTCTCTCTGTATCTCTCTCTCTCTCTTACTTTATATACTATATTTGCAACTGGGAATTCCCCCAATCTAATACTTTGAAAAAGAAAAATCAATGATATAATTCTTCATTTGAAAGAAGTTAAAGGATTGAACCGTATTTTCGCCCCAGATGAATTTCTATTTATTTTACTTGATCAGACCTATTTATTCGTATTTAAACTCGAATATAAATGTTATGTTTGTGTATATATATATATATATATATATATATATATATATATGTATATATATATATATATATAGTGTGTGTATATGTATATGCATATATATTAATACATCGGTTGTAAATTTAAGTATCATATAGGAGCAATAACTCTAATTAATTGATGTTATTTACTCTTTAAAAGATCAGTTTTCATGGTATTCATGCGGAACAATTTTATCTAATCGCAATAATCGTAATATTTGTTCACCTAGTTTTTAAATAACTATGACATTTAAGAATCAGAAATAATAAAGACTATTTGACATGCACACACACACGTACACGCAAGCACACCCACGTATATATTTTATATTATTATATATCTAGAAGGTTTGCAGTAGACAGTTCTCGAGTTGGAATCCACAGAGCAAAGATATTTCCCGCGTTGACACGGAAAAGAAAAACATATGCGAACTTGATACAGAAAATTTAAATAGTTATGGAACAATTCTGGTTTCTGATTGGTGATAGCAGGACGTGAATTAATTCGATTCGTCGGTTCTTAGCAGCATAGTTTATAAATAGAATCTCCCAACTGTGCGAGAGAATACCCCATTATACAGTAAAAAAAATATTGTAACAATATATATATATGTGTGTGTGTGTGAGTGTGTGTGTGTTCAAGACAATATAATACATATGTGTGTGTGAGGGTTGTGTGTGTGTGTGCGTGTGTGAGTGCGTGTATGTCAGTTTATTACTAAAACATTATTATATAAAAACGGTTATGGAGATTTTAATATGCTATGGTATTTCGATATATAATGCTTCTAATCAGAAGGAGATAGAGCGTCTCTGTAATAAAATGATTTTATCTGATGGATCTGACATATGGTAAGTAACGCTATCAATGGAAAATTGAATTCAATGAAAATAAAAAAGATGCAGATAACGGATGGATTAAAAGGATATCAAATATAAATGACATATTCAAGAAAGAAAAAATGCAAAATAATAAGTGATATGGTAACAAAAATAAAATAAATACAATAAACATTAAAGAGACAACATGTATAATGGTTAAGTATTAGCTTAAGATGAGCCGTTGGAAAAAAATTAAAATGTAAATAATAATGGATGAGTGATGTTAGCGTTTATATCTGAATGCGGCCATTTTAAACAGAGGCGTAGAATGACAGAAGGAAAATGTCAAAAGAGTGCGTGAATAAAATGATAATGATACGGCGAAAACGAAAAAATAAGATGGAACATCAATTAATGAAAAATAGGAGAGAAAACTCTAGTAAGCTGGTACAAAACAAAATGTGTGTAGGTACTATGACCAGTCCGAGCAAAGCATGGATCGATATGAGTGCAGAAAGCCATATAATTCATACTGAATTCATCGATATAACTTAAGAAATATTGTTTATGTAGCGAGTTCTTAAATTAAATGTTCTGCTTCATTTGGTATGAAATGCATAATTTAAATGATATTGATTGGATTAAGATCAACATTTCTTTAATTTGTAATATGAATGATGTGCCTGGTTACTTCATTCCCATTATATATATATATATATATATATATATATATATATATACGCTAATTAAAAGACAATTTCAATTATATTCATGAAATATACGAAATTTACAACAATGTATTGAAATCGTACAATACATACGTAGAGCTTATCATCATATATAGTATTTTGATTGGATAAATTTCCCTCTGGACAAAAGGGCCGTAGGTTTGCAACAACAAATATCACATACAAATTTATTATGACTATTAGCCACTATCATATCCAACTTTAGACCGTCATTTTTACACCTTAACCTATTATATTTAAATCATACCCAACATCCTAGAAGAATCATAATCACAATCACAACTATTTTCAGAGGAAGTAGTTTCTATATTCCCATCTAAATAACAAGTAATCCATTCATCACCAATAGGAATCCTGCATTTCGACTGATTTGGCGTTTCCCTTTTCCATTACAAAAATAATTAAGTCTCCCAAGATTAATTCCCCTACGTTTGATTGGATGAGCACTGGCCATTTCTATATTATTGATTGACGGTATTAGCATAATAAATGAACGCTTATGTACTATTCATACCTGGCGCCGCAAGGATGCCTACTACGGCCCTTATGAGTAAATTTCGCGTTTGCCCGAATTTTACATTTGTTTCATTAAGTATTTATATATTTTCAAACATAGGTTCGTTTTTTCTTAGGTACCTAATTTTAATATATGTATTTAAACCTGCGCAATCTATTACGATCGTAGTCGATTTACTAATAAACGTTTCGACATTACCATCTACTTTATTCTCTCGCTGCATATATCTTCCAACTCTCTCTTTCCCTCTCTCTCTCTCTCTCTCTCTCTCTCTCTCTCTCTTCCCCTTTTGCTCGCTTACAAGACAAAACAGCAAACATTTATTTCCTTTCTCCCTCCAACTCGCTTCTTTTTGTATATCTATCACAGTAATTGATTATATTTTTTTTACAAATATCGTTACGTGTTTTTAGATACTTTATTAAAACATACTTAATTTAAACGTGCGCAAACCATTAAGATCGTCACCAATTAACACATATCATCTACTGGATTCTGTCGCTGTGTATATTCTTCCCGAACCCCCTCTCTTTCTCGCTCGGTTATAATACAAACCAACAAATATTTATTACCGTCCTCTTTCTTTCTCTCTCTCTCTCACTCTCTCTCTCTCTCTCTCTCTCTCTCTCTCTCTCTGGTTTGATCCAGTAATGAATTATATTTTTCAAACATAATTATTTAATTATACTTTATTGAAACCTGCGCAATCTATTACAGAGGTCGCTGCTTAAAAACATTTTGGGTAATATCATCTACTGTATTCTCTCGCTGTATACAATTTTCCTGTTTAACTCTTAAATATTTTTATAGTGAATATATTTTCATGAATATTTTCAACACCCTTTTAATAAAATATATAAACATACGTAAACTTTCCATCAATTTTTTAAAGTTTTATTTTTATCGCATACCCTTTTAAATAACTATGTTTATTCAAGCTAATATCTTATATATTTTATCGAACTGTTTACATATTTTGTACTTTTTGCTTCTATGCTTCATGATTTGGTTTTAAGAACAATTACCGATTTTTAAACGATTACCTATTCTACAGTTTTAACATAAATTGCATTACATAGGGAATTAAATTCTGTGAGATATTTTATTTTAATTCGCTTAAGTTATTATATTGGAGATGAAGTTTGTACATTAGCTCCACCTTTACATTTTCTTTTAGGAATAACTACTTTTGTAAGTTTTCAACTATGCTGATTAAGAAAATCTCATTCATGTTTTGCTGAGACAATACTTATATTGAGAGAAATACTTGTTTTATGCATTGTACTTCACGCGCGAAAAAAATCTACTTTTTTTTCCTACAGGTACTATCACACACCATTTTTTAGCATTTCCATGTGGGTATGCTGACAACGATTATCATGACTATATATCTGGGGATTATTTTAAATATCCCTGCTAAATGGAGTTGACTACTAGGAATACTGTTATTTACGTAATGATGCAGGATGCGTCTATGCCGAATGCCGTTCTTAAGATGGTAAAATTGGTAGTGTCTATTCCGAAAGCTGTTCTTAAGATGGGGAGTTTGGTTGTGTCAATTCGGAGAGCCATTTTTAATATATGGGAGTTTGGGATGTTGATTCCAAACTGCGTTCTTAACATGACATTACTTAAAGAAGTGAAATGAAATAATCGTAATTGATTTGTTTTACACGTTAAGAAAGAGAACATAACACCGTAATTTAATTTAATTCTATTGGTTGAAGAGTTGAATACAAAAGAATATTAACCGAACAACATACGGAATTAGCTTTGATAACTACGAGTGATTTTGATCAAACTAAACAGTTAAAATACAGTGAGAAACTCTAACATCAAAGACTTTTGTTTTTACTTTACACTATTGTTCTAATGGACCCGTTTTCATACTTTTATTAATCCATACTGGTTTAGGCAGTTTCTTACTTCTTTCTTTTTAAATTCAAACAATCCCTGCATGTTGTTGCCCAAACCGTCACTAATCGCCAGCGAAAGCAAGATTATTTTATTTCGGCCTCCGCCGCCAATGTCCGCAATTGTTCATGGACGGTTTTCTGCTTAGGAGAAATGGATTCTACCGGGAAACGCCGGTTAACGGTTCCTACTTGTGTGTGTATATATATATATATATATATATATATATATATATGTATATATATATATACATATATATATACTGTATATATATATATATATATATATAGATAGTTAGATAGTTAGTTAGTTAGTTAGACAGTTACTTGTTAAAATGTACTCGTTTAACATCTATTGTTTTGCTCTACAATGCGTTATAGTAAATACTGAAAATAAATATTCATGTAGATGCATGAAGTTACGTATAAGTTGTTGCTTAAAAATATATTAATTGCATTGAATTGGCGCACAACTATTTCAAGTTTACTTTTCTGTTTCGGAAAATAAAAATGTCGTTGTTGATTAAAATTTAAGCAGTCGTGTTCTCCTCATTGTTTTAAATATCGACCTTCATAATTTTAGTGATAATAAAATGCTATCTATTTAATATATATGTATATATATATATATATATATATATTAAATAGATAGAATTTTATTATCACTAAAATTATGAAGGTCGATATTTAAACCAATGAGGAGAACACGACTGCTTAAATTTTAATCAACAACGACATTTTTATTCTCCGAAACAGAAAAGTAAACGTGAAATAGTTGTGCGCCAATTCAATGCAATTAATATATTTTTAAGCAACAACTTATTTGTTTTATGCTTACTTGAATATTCAGAATTTAAAACGTGCGTTGACCAGTGCATTTTTTAACAATACTTCAGTATCTTCAATTAAGCGTATACTTTTATGAATAAACATAACTTGTTTGATCCAGTTGAGTATTTCTATGATTCGTATTGAAAATGTTATTTATCTAAATATCTTGCTATTCTGATATATGAATAAATATCATAATCTTTCAGGGTAACCTAGACTAATAAAATTGTTATTTCAAGTCCATATACAATGCATATTAACTTATTATATCTTGATTAATTTAAATGCAAATTTTATTCAATTATAATCATTTGTTTATTTAAAACTGTACTAACTACGGTAACATAATATTAAAAATGTGCAAATTAAAGTTTAACACTCACACAAAACATAAGTTGGTGAAATACATAGTAGCACTGCCAAGAATACGGCAAAATAAAGAGACCTCCTCAATCCTAAGTATGATTCTATATTATAATAGCGCATTGTATTTCTTGTATATTCGTAGGTAGCACTCTCACGTGCATGAGGTGGAGTTTTGACATCTAGGCGAATACATCAACTAGGCTCTATTTCTTCGACTTAGTTTAAAAAAATATACTCTAATATAATTAGTTCCATACTTTCTATCAAGCTTCAGTCCCCGTCTCATCGCCAAGGTATTTTTTACAGTTATTTCGCTTTAATATTCTCTTAAGTTCTTGCTATATTAATGCCGCCCTCGACACATATTAACCAACCCATGCACGCAGAAAAATGTATCTTTATTTGTTAAGCTCTACACGTAAATCCTTCCGCGTAAATCCTAATCTTTAGAATTTAGTCACTGTGTTTCTCTGACAACACCAAATTACAATAAGGTAAATACAATGTAAATACCCAACTCTCATATTGTGCTCTGTTTAAAATAGGTCCATTAATATAACGCCTACATCATACGCTTTATTATTAATGTGCCATATGTGGGATTATATAATTAATTTAAGACAAAATCACCATTAAAATAAACATGCATATCGTATTGTAATATGACACATTACAAATATCTAAAAATAGAAATATATACCGACTATTGGCGCATGATTTTTGTTACATTTATCCCCATATTTATATCGCAGTAAAACTTCATAAGCGCGTGAATATAATATTTATCTGCACATCAAATCATAATCTAATTAAGTACTTTTTCAGTTGAAAATTGTTATAATTGATGGACATTATGTGTAACAGTAAAAATACGACCGAGTAACACCTGATAAAGCGAGTTTGTTTCTAATACGATATTTCCCTTATATTTGTTCTGATAAGTTTAAAACCATTTTCCTTTCTTTAATTCTATCTCATATTTAAAGGTTAATCCCATATAGTTTCCTTTGATTTTTTATCTGAGGAGTTGCCTCCATGTATGTCTTATATAACACAATAGGCAATCATATATTATTCGTCTTGATATTTTCTCAGCAATGACTTGGCTTTGTCGAACTCACAATACATCAAAGGAACGGAGATCAATCGTGTGCTGATCAAAGACTTGCATAGAATCAGCAACAGGTAAATACTTGATGTCACATCCCGTATGTTTGAAAAGCCAACCACTGATATTCAGCGCCTCACGCAAAAGTACATGGCACCGGAGACTTGGCTAATTGCTATCATTGTCTGAATATAGGATGTAAACACGACCTTTACGATCGAACCTACGATATAAGTGATGAAATAAAAAATAAAATCCCTATAGGAAATCACAAAATCAAAGAATTAATTACAACTGTAAAGGATAAGAATAACCCGACGTTGCAAGAATATGATACCCGGGAAAACTGGAGCGTACAATAACCTTTCGTTTCACTGCTGATGCGATATGAACATAATTATTCATTATGTATGCTATTCATATTTATTCCTTTTTGTATTTTTAATTGCCAAAGTCGTACAATATGCGAATTTAAGGTGTAGTATCAATAACTTAATAATACAGAATACTGTCGCGGCAACCAATGTCTATAGTGGTGAAGTAATTTTTCTATTACAGAAAATCTTTTTATGGGTACTAGTTCTGACATAATAGAAATTGCAGTAAACCTTTGAGATCAAGGACATTCTTACGATAAGTGAAATAAGTACGGTTGGACAAGAAAACAGTGTTTCTCTTTGAGAAGAAACTCACTCGCTGAATATGAAGACTACGAAATAAAATCACAGTAGCTTAAATTTGCTAGCTTGTTGAAAGTAATTCCTTCGACTCCTATAAAAGGGGAATTTAATACAATGTGTTTATACAAGATTAGAGATAAGTAATAGGATAAAATTTGACCTAGTTTTTGTTATTGCTTTTAACTTGATATTTAATAAGCAATGAAAGATTTCATTAAAAAATAGATAAAGGTAATTTAAAATAAGGCTTACCAAAATTTTACCAGAATAAATACCTTACATTTAAAACAGTTTTGCATTTTATTATTGTAAATAAAACTAGTATATTTTAAGACAAGCTTGAGCACCGTCTAGATTGATAGTATTTTATTCTATCAGAACACTACTGGTGTAGTTCTACTACATTAAATTTAACAAGTCAACACTTAACCAGTGAGGTTGTTACCTTAAAAGCTCATATGTGTTGTAATGTTATTTGTTTTTAAACTTGAACATATTTTCTTACCTAAATATTTCTAGCATCAAGTACATACATCAGAATTTTTTTATCGCCTCTTGTTACAAATTTCGTCTCGCACGTCAGAAGTGATTCCGTTCGTCTGTGTTAAATCCCTCATGTCAGCATAGTTTAGATCTGAGTAAAAGAACGATTCCTAGGGTTTAACAAAAGATGAGTGAAAAAGCAGGAATAATAGATAAACCATCGAGAGGAAGAATGTCGAACAATGATATGATGTCACATTTTCGAACATGAGAAGCAAGTGTGTTTAAATCAGTTCTCTTACAGGAGCTCGTGGGAACGAGACATGTCCAAAATGTATACGGATTTAAGGCGATAGTGCTTTGAGATTTATTTCGAATTATTAAATGACGAACCTCGAATTAAACCCGAGGCATCTTGTCACCTAACGATGTTTTTAAAATCGAAACAGTAAATATATTGTAGCGACTTATGGCTATATATATATATATATATAATTAGAAACGCGAAAGTGAGAGTAATATTCAAGGTATAAAGTAGATGTAAGTTACACACAACATACATCCAGTAGGGCGGAATGTAATACTATAATCTATATACTGTATTTGTTAAAATCTTGCAAATAGAAAGATTGTTAAAATCTTGCAAATAGAAAGATTGTTAAAATCTTGCAAATAGAAATATTACATGAAAATGGTCCATAACATACCTCACTCTAAGTATTGTAGAATTAATAGAAAAATTATTGTCATTAATATATATATTAGAAAGAATGACAGTGACTAAAAAACTTGGATTAAATTAACATTAGTGTATCATCTTCTAATATATGGGAGTGACTTCCGGTTAATGTGACGGCGTTTTCGAACATCATCACCATAATGAAAATACATTATCATTGTCATTAATTGAGAGAGGAACTCAAGGTTATTTCAAAGTATAACCGTTTACAAATAAACATAAATCTACGAAAAGTAAAATATATAGTTCATTCGATAAAAAAAACGGTTGAGAAGAGGATTGGCTTCGATTGGAATCATATAGTAACTTACATATTTTCCCTTACAATGTGATTCTATTAATTCAATAGAATAATTTAACATAATATTCTGACTCACATATTTATTACTTCTTATTTATTCCATTAGAATCTGTTCTATATTTAAAGTAAAATGAAATTTATATTTATACAAACGGAAATATACTCACTTGTTGCATTTTATTCGTGTGCCTGCCAAAAAATTGTCTTTTTGGACGATCAAGAAAAATATCACCGTAATCACAAGATATTTGTTATTAAAATAATTACAAGTTAGTGTGGTATTTCCATGAGTCCTGATAATAGTTGTTAAGGCATCAGTACTATAAGAAGTAATTATTATGAAAAACAATAATTAACTATTACTCTAATCAAAGATAGACAGTTTTCACCAAAGGATCGACATTATTGTATTTCAGATTAGAATCAGTTCAAACATATATATATATATACCAATATTTCCAGGGAATAAAAATAAAATCTAATTGAAAAAATTATTGAGTTAATAAATAAAGACTTTACTAATTAATTTCACAAAGCCCGAGGAAACATATTAACATGTAGAAATATATATATATATATATATATATATGTGTGTGTGTGTGTGTGTGTGTGTGTGTGTGTGTGTGTGTGTGTGTGTGTGTGTGTGTGTGTGTGTGTATGATGATTTCAACGTTTTGTAAGACGAGTGGCACTTCCGCAGAGACTTAAAGTCCATGAGTCAAAAAATACATGCAACGGAGACACTTTGCTTTATGACTCTTTCCAATTAAAAGTTAAAAAAGCACCATGAAGCGAAGTGTCTTCGTTGCATCTAATAATATTTGTTTGAATGAAAATATGCTGCCTGCATATATCAATTTCAACTATATATATATATATATATATATATATATATATATATATATATAAATATATATATATAGAGAGAGAGAAAGATAGATAAAGACGTTTTAGAGAGCTACACACATATATATATATATATATATAATGAGATACATAAATAGGGACATTTTATGGAGTTACAGAGCAACGGAAAGAAGCGATGAACGGAAAATGTTGTCAAACTATTATTCATTACAGAAATATTAATGGTTAACTTACGTGTGTAAAATATATATAGGATGTTTAAGCTTATAGATTTCATACACAAACGCGTATGTGCTTACATGTTTGCACTAACACACACATGGACGTACGGATACATACACACACACACTTACACACAAATATATATATATATATATATATACAAAAATATCGTTACCTCACCGCATTTTCCTTCGTAATTGGAAAATCAGACCCAAAATAACGTCCAGTCTCGTTTTCAACTCTCGCCTTTCCGCTTGGTACGTATCAATTCACCTTTACTAAAAAATTTTAATCGGAAAGGTCGACGCTACATCAAAGCGAATTGCCCACAAATGCCAAGATGGGAAACCAGAAAAGTAAAAACAAAAAAATAGAGTTTATAGGGAAAACAAGAATATAAGTATCAATGGCGTTTGATAAATAACCTTCAAGTAAAATTCCTCCAAGGGTTGAAATTCACAGCAAAGTATTTAACGACATCAAAGGTATTTTCAAAGATATTAAAAATTCGGTTCTCATACATGAAGCAGAATATATAGTTTTCTACGCTTTAAAATAAATATTTTATTTCAATATTTGTATTTTCTAATTTTTTTCTATTTCTCCCCCCTCTATTTCTTTTTCTTTCTTCACTTTTATGATTTTGGTTTGCGTATGTGGTATTGATGCAGCGAGTTGTTGTTCAAATCGACGCAAGTGCTATTTCCAAACTATGTCGGATGAATACTACTATTTATAAAAAAAATCCTCATATAGACTTTTCTTCCGGTCTATTATTGGAAATAGGACTTACATGAATAAATGTAAACAATTAAAAGCCGATATTTGATTATCGAACATTGTTGAGACCGTATATTTAAAAAATTATTTATCAAGGCAAGCAGGCTATTTGATGAATAAGAGTCTATAAGTGTAAGGTTGTTGCGTAGTAATCCTTAATGGTGTAGTTTGGCTAGAGTTTGGACTAAGTAAATGGACGACTCAACAGGAACTTATATACGTTAGACTTGAAATCTATTGTATTATAATCGGCTGGGAAGCAGGCTAGATGAATAATGTTCCACAAGCTGGAAGTTCTAAGAAAGAAGCACTGTCTATAGATCTTCCTTAAGACTTAGGCACAGACTGAAGATAATGGTTCTCACTAGTAAAGTGTTTTTTGAAAGTGTTGCAAGGGAGTGCTCACAGATTAGAGCAAAGATGAGCACCTTACATAAAACATAGAGTAAAAATAGGCCAGCAAGGTCTCTTCTGTTAACGAGAGTTTTCTGACATGGATTTCAAGAAGTGGATGGCAATGCTGGTTGCAGACGTGTCCGTTCTTCGTGAGCCTCTTGGCCATTACCGACTCTCTTAGCATATTTTTCCATTGTTCTCGTGTTTGGTATTATCCAGTAGGAGATAAACGTTATCCTTATGAGTGGAGTATATAGCATTACCGCCGGGTACATGTAAAAGACGTAAACGAGTGTGTTGCGACGAGATATTAATGCTCCAGCAGCCCGATCATAGAACAGACATACATTTCTGTTCATATTACTGCCTTATAGGCTTATGAGGCAACTCATTATGGGCACCAATCCGTTATATTGATGGTGTATGCTATATATATATATATATATCAACAAAGGTTGTTTTGGAGCGATGTTTTATCTGAGATCCGTTAACCAGTGTCCTTTCTTTAAATTAACAGCCGACTGTTAAAAAATATTTTCCAGAGCCTTATTCTAGACTGTGGACCAGCGCGTATGCATTTTCCTCCAACTTTTTGCGATTCTGTCTTTTTTTTTTTAAACACAAACCAATTAGAATAATCTTCAAGTGATCCTTCCCACAACCTTTGTTCAATTCACTCTCAAATTTCTGAAATAGAAAGTGCACTGTGCTTGTATTGCTGTAATCAGTTTCTTGTTGATTCCAAACGTGCAGATATTTTTCGCCATTCGATGATTCTCTTTGATACCCACAGTGTGTCTAAATGGACTCGAGTTATTTTTCTAGTCCTGCGTAGCTGTCTATCTTATGCTTCACCTTTATCTTCCATTAGAAAAGAACAATTATCGGTATGTGAATTGCTGTTGGTGTGACAATGTTATTTTTTAGGGTTTACCTTCTATTGTCTGCTGTGCTTGACGTTGACATGGGTTTGATTGCATCTCCATGGGACCAATTATTTTCTATTCCTGAGGAGCTATTCCGGAATAGAGAAATCCAAATGTCAATGGGCAATACATTAAGCATATTCAAGGTGTATATGTAAAATAAATCCCACAGATTTTATCTGACACATATATGACTTGTCGTGTCTATTTTTACTCCAGCTTTATAGACAGAATCGATTAATAGTTGATTCTATTTTCTTTTATGGGTATACAAGGAGATTCTGAACTTCAGACCCACTGGAACATGCCCGCACATGCGACACTGTGCTAGCCCAATAGGTTTTTCTCTATTGGATGGCTAAATCCTCGCATGTATCAGGTATCATAATCTCCACTATAACTAAGTGGGTTGCTCTGAGGAACAAGCCAAAACTTGCTTCAAATCTCACTCAAGGTGAGACGCGTTCGCCTGTTATATTGTCCTGGTTGCGAGCAGTAAAATTACTTGGGTACCGTTAGTGAGTATAGATAACTTTCGACTTCCCGATACTTTACTTGTAGCTTCCGTTTCAGCACGCTTAAAGTATTGCCTACTTCTGGTACTCTTCCTTCCGCAAACGTATCACTTCCGTCAGGCTGTTGGAAAAGTTTTTGATTCATGGACTCTCTAGTGTGTGACGTCTTTCCGCATCCGATGGAACATTTAGTGTTTCGTGAGTTCAAAAGAGCCTTGATTGGCTCGACCAATATACACTAGATAGGACGCGGGTGTACGTGCCGTCTTTAAAATAGGAGGTAATTGCCAGGCAGACTAACTGTGAAATATCATGGTGCACTGTAGTAAACATACATATCTCTGCCAATGTTCTCCTTTGGTGATCCGTGTTTCTGAGCCCACCTAGCATCTACCCAACAACCCTGTTGGCTAATAAATATACTTTCTATCAATATATGTGACTGGTTGGACATTAAATTCAGAATTCACCAAATTTGGCTTAAGCACGCAGCTTCGATGGAAAATCAGTAACTGCTTACACTTCAGTCTGCCCTATTAAGTGCAATATCCATCGTTGAAATCTTGTGTGTAATCTTTTCATTGCCACCAGTCGTATCTGTGGCAAAGTTAAGTTTTTTTTCTGCCCCTGCCAGTTTCAGGAATATCCTCTTTGTTTCATAGGTTAATGTCTCTCGTGGTTTACAACGGAATGCGGTGAGTTTCCTATACGCATATTTCTATTAGGGCTGTTTCCTTAGTTTGGAGTATTCTTTCGGAAGCTCAATAAGTTGCTTCAAGAGATGCGCACTATCTTTTTCCAGTGTATTGTTAGTAAGAATGTGCAATGCCCAATATCGTTTTACAAATGTCCACGCTCTATAAATGTGATCCTGTGCATAGCACAATGTAGTATGGGAAATTTGTAATAATAGCTCAGTGCTATGTCTAAACCTAAGCTAATGGCCGCTGCATCTCTCCTATTTTTATGTATATATATATATATATATATATATATATATATATATATATATATATATATCTGTCTCTCTCTCTCTTTGGTTACGTTTGTTTAATAGGGGTGATAACTCTACGGATATTTTATATTATCAAGAGCAGACGACTCATTTACATATACATTTCTCTTTCTAATATTCACGTAGTTTTTTCTTCCCCTCAACCGTGTATTACCCCTATATATAGAATGAAAGAGGCGCAGCAATTCCCCTCTGAACAAAAATAGCGAAGGTTAACAACTAGCACATACAAATTTATTAGGTTTACACTACTAGCCATTACCTTATTTAACTATTGAACAATATTTAACACACATTCATTCTTAATATAAAAGCATTAACTTTAGTCCAAGGAGTGTCCTCATCACAATCGCAAAGATATACAATGGAAGTAGCTGTTGTTTTTCCCTATAAAAAAGTAATACTCCTACTACCGAACCCGGGAGGCTTTCTGCATTAGGGTTATATATGTGATTTTGCATTAATTTTCTGGCCCATATTCTTATGAAAACACAATAATCTTTCATTTTCTCTAACCCCCAAAATACGGATTACTCCCTCCTCATATTTCTCACTCTCTCCTTGGCAAATGTATATTCTGTCATTATGGAATGAATGAAACATTATTCAAAATAGAACACTGAACATATTGCAGCAAAATGGCTTCCTGGAAATTTGGAAAAAAATGAAATGAACTTTATTTTTATGATTGCCATAAAAGATGTACTTCCCTAGATATTACTTAATAAAGAACGAATTATTATTCCTTACTGAAATACGATTGTGAATTATTACAGTGTTTTCTTAACTTGCGCACCTTCTAATTATTATATTTTTTTACTATATACAAATACAATATTGCATACAGCACAAAATTCTTTTATTAGAATTATATGTTCTCACGCAGTCTTATAAATAAATGTATTTTCATTTCGTTTGTTTTATTAAAGTAATATTTCCTTACGCATACCTTACCATAACTATTTTTACAATTATATATATACTACCAGGACCTGTGGAAATTCCACAGGGGAGCTCATTCATATGTCATATATTAATGCTGACATTCTGTAGATGTCCAGTGTAAACGGAGACGCGCTGCTATTATTGTAGCTTTTGTAATTAAAACTGCACAAGTGTTTATCTAAGCGAATACGAACGCCCGGTAAAGCCCTGTCGGAAAGTACGCTTAAATATGATAGTGTAATTCTTGCAGATTTCGTATGCATTAATATAGAGTTAATGTCCTATCGATTTTTATATGTTATAAAATTGCGATTTCAAAAACAAAAAAAATATATGCATATAACTTGGATGTATTAACTTGAATCGAAACAGAAATAAACATTTATGAAAAATATATGCACACACACACACACACACACACACACATATATATATATATATATATATATATATATATATATATATATATATATATATATAACTGGAGTTCCCTCAATCATAATCGAAATGGAAACAGAAACTTATGAAGAATTCTTGATAAAAGTATTTATAAGAAATAAATCATTTAAGTTCCATCAGCTATAGTCGAAACCAAAACCAAACTGACAAGTAATTCCTGGTTAAATTATTTATGAGATGAAATTGAACAACACAACAATTAAACGGCCCGGATGTAAGCGTGACACCCCAAAGAACACACACACTATCATATATATATATATATATATATATATATATATATATATATATATATATATATATATATATATATACTTTGATATAAATGAATGTTTTCGTTTACAAATATATTCTGGTCGAAAAAAAAGTGTCTTATTACTTATTTGCCGTGTTATTTGAGAAAGAGGAAATCGGAGTTTTCTTTTTATTTTTTTACATTTCGTTATTTATTCATAGAAGTAAATGTAAAAACACTCGTAAAATAGAATTCTTAATTATATTTTATTTCCGTAAGAAATATTACGTTATGGTAATTCGTTTTTACTAAAATATTGTGGTAACTAGCTGACTGAAACATGTTCGTGATTGTGTAGCAAAACGTTATTGCTTATGTAAAAATTAAAATAAAACGAAAACAAATGGATAGTATACTATTTTCTACTTATGTATTGAGCATTATTATATTTACCTCGTTGAACTTCATTTGTGTCTTAACCTCTGGAAGACAACCTCAAATTGTATATATATATATATAATTTATATGTATGTATATATATATATATATGTGTGTGTGTGTGTGTGTGTGTGTGTGTGTGTCTCGATGTGTGTGTCTCGGTGTGTTGGTGTGTTGCATTTTAGTCGCATAAACATTCATATAAAAACCTTACAGTATTGAGCGTTAAATTTTCAAACTTTTTATGATTTTCTTTTCAGCTTAATCTCTGTAGTCGCCCATATTTCAATTAAATCAATTGAGTGCCTGTTCAAGTTCGGAATGCAACGTGGTGCTTATAGATGAAATGCCTTCCACACTACGTTGTAGTCTATATTGCACTGTAGAGAATCATCTGTTTGTTTTAGAAAATTATGTGTATATATATATATATATATATATATATATATATATATATGCGTGAATTTAAGATCAATTCACAGAAGTTAAGTGATATGTTTACATTCTGCTCTGAACTGACACATTAATTCCCAATGTGCCCTATCATATCAAATAACTTATATACCGTACCTATCATTTTGTTCAGTGATAATGTTCTGAATTTATATTTAAAATGCAAAAGTCAATATCATAAGTCAATTGTGCTTTTAACATAAACATTTATTTAGAATGCGCTTCAGTCATATCTAAGAGCTTACTATTGATATCATACCCCATGCCTTTCTGCTTATGCAGATAAAATGTCTTGAAGTTATGTTTAAAATGCAAACGTCACATATCATGAAAAACATCCAGTTTTAAATAATAATAACAAGTGAAGCATGCATGGTTCTCCGTGAGTGCATACTTAACTAAGTTCAGCATTTAACCACCCACAATATGGTACAAAAAGTCATCAGGAGACGTCAAATACTACTGAAAATGAACGAACGGTGCATTTTAAGCCTTAATATATGTAAAGTTGAGTACTGTATCATGTAAAAAAAGAAATGACTAAGTCCATCATTTCACCTCTCCATTTTGTCCCAAAAATCTGATTTAATCTGATATTCATCCCTAGGGGGAGAGGCAACCGGAGTTTCCCGGAAAATCCGTTTCGTTTTTGTTTTTTTTACTCATGTCATTTTTAATGTTTGTGCAAAATTTGAAAAAAATAATCCAAGGCGTGGTTATTCAGAAGAGGGCGGACAGACAAAGAGACGGACGAATAGACAAAGGTGTCGATTGACTAACAATGAACAATAATTTTCAATATTAAATAGAAAAAAAAATAATAATAATAATTAAATTAATAATTATTATTATAAAATTTTAAAGTATGTAACAAATGTCAAAAACTTAAATAACAAAATCAAAATACCGAAAGGGAGGCAAACAACTAAACTAAAAATGAGCGAAAGACCGGAATATATCTTTACATCGGGAAGGGTGTGCTGTTTCTTATTTTACTTTTCTAAGATACACACATCATAATTTATACATTTATTTGCGCGGGAATTACAATATTCAGCCACACCAAAAGTTTTGGGTCAAAAAGCAGGCCGCTTGAGACATCGCCGACGAAGGTGAAAGCACATTGTTTCATATTAAATATGAATTTCTGATTAATTATGGCTCGATTTATTAAAAATATTTGCAAGCCTCTGAGAGCAGCTAAAGAAATATTAAAGACAGGGATAACGTCTCTCGTCAGAGAAAGAGATTACCGACAACAACAGCAACGCTCGCCACGTTAAATTTAGTACCTGAAATTTCTCGCACGTCAAAAACATAGCTTGATACTCTTTTGCACGCACTTTTCCACAACACATTGTCTGACTTTTTCTCACACTCTCCAGTCTTCGCCTTCTTCCTCTCTTCTTTCTTTTATACCGACTGCCACCTTGGCGCACACTGCAAAGTAATTTACTTTTTTTAACGAAAATAAACAAAAGTTTTTTCACATTATTTGGTAGTGTAATTTTATTATTTTTATTTTTCAGGGGGTTTATGCAAGTCCCTAACTATTGGTATACCCCGACGTTCGACTTCAAATTAGTGACACCCGCCGTTCAAAAATCTACTACAAATTGGTGACCCAGCTTACTACATGCAGATCGTCGCTACTCGCACAATAACCGAGCAACCTAAAGGAAACAAACTTTGAGCAGAGGCCGAAGTGACAATCGGGATAATACAAACCAGTATTGTTATTATCACAGAAGGTTTGGTACAAAGGCGAGATGCTGTATACACTCCTGTTCTTTTAACCACACGAAACAGAGAAACGGAAGTTCCAGTTAATAGAGAGGACGACTGTTACTGGATTTTTAACAAAATGTCGTCCGTGAATTAATTCATGGATATAATTTTTTAATAGATACTGGAGCTGATATAAGCGTAACACCACTAACACAGAAACAGTAAACTACGCCACAGTCCTACCACCTCAAAACAGCTAACGGTCTAAAATTACCAACTTATGGAGAGAAATCTTTGAATATATATCTCGGAATGCGACAGTATTTTTCTGTGGTATTTTCCATAGCCAGTGTAGCAGCACCAAAATTGGTTGCAGATTTTTAGTCAGATTTAACCTGTCTGTAGATATGACTCATCACACATTCACAGACAATCAAACCAAAATTTAAGTAAAAAGGAATCGCCATGGAGATACCAATCTTTTGGAATCAGCTCTTTCTTGCCCGAGGACACGTAGATTCGCAAGTTACCATGGAAATATCCATAAATCTCCCAACCTTATAAAAGCACAGATACCATAAAATATAATGCAAAGTTCTACACCAAAACAACGGGACAACCTGTCTTCGCCACGCCAGTTGATGGAAACCGGATAAATATAAGATCGCAAAATACGAGTTTCAGCATATGTTACAGCAAGGATCTATCTGACCTTCAAAAAGTGCGTGGGCTTCCCCTCTCCACATGGTGCAAAATTCAAACGCTATATCATTGCGCCCTTGTGGTGATTTTAGAAGACTAAACATTAAAAAAAATCACTGCTATAGACTCTATCCCACTTATACATGATTTTGCCATCGGGCTGCAAGGTGCAATCATATTAAGTTGCATCTTATAAAAGCGTATTACCAAGTTACAGTGGCAGAAGAAGACATTCATAAAACTGCACTGACCACACGATTTGGCCTTTACGAGTCCGTCCGGATGACTTTGGGCATAGGAACGCCTGCCTAACATTTTCAAGACAAATAGACGACTTTTTTTTAGAGGTTTGACAATCATATTTGAATATAATGATTACGACCTAATTGCCATCGATGAGCACAGATAACACCTGGGGAAAACCTCTCAAAGAATGTCACATTATGGTCTAAAATAAATATCAAGAAATGCATTTTTGTCAAGCCAAAGCTTAATTGCCTTGGGCACTTGATTGACAAGGATGGAATAGCTCACTACCTGAGCAGGTAAGTGCTATTTAAAACTTTTCACAACCCATATCTGTCAGACAAGTACGCCTATTAATAGACGTAATTAACTACTAGAGAGTATTCTTACCTAACTATTCTACGATACTTGCAACAGTGACATAGCTGTACAAAACAAAACACCAAGAGTTAAAGTTAGAAATAAAAAGCATTCAAACAAGCTGATACTGCTTTGACCGATTTTACAAAGTTGAATTACATAAAAGACACTGTGAAAAAAGCAATTACACTTACAACAGATGCATCATATATAGGTGTAGAAGTTATACACCATCTGGACAACAACACAATGACTGCTATATCATGTTTTCTGCAAAGTTAAGCAAGTCGCAAAAAAGATAACATAATTTTCCAAGAGAACTACTAGCAATTTACTTTGCAAAAAGCATTTTAAACACTTGCTGGAAGGAAGGTATTTTTGCATTTACACCTACCATAAAACATTAACATATGATCTCTTACACGCCTAAGGAAATAGGATCCACGAGAAATTAACGTATGCTCTCCTACACATCTAAGGAAATACGATCCACGAGAAATCAGAAAGCTCTATTATATATCTCAGATCTCCACATATATCCGATATGTTAAGGGGCAAGAGAGCATTATAGCGGTCGCGCTATCTCGAGCTAAAATTGCCTCTTTAAATTCCAGTTCATTATATATGGAATCAATCGCACAAAACAAATTCATTCAGAACATGAAGAAGCCGAAAAATGAAATACGACGTCACACTTACTACAAAAGCTGGCAGAAGAGTCAACGGGCCGAAACATTTTAAAGTATATATATATATATATATATATATATATATATATATATATATATATATATATATATATATATATATATATGTGTGTGTGTGTGTGTGTGTGTGTGTGTGTGTGTGTGTGTATATTATTACATTTTCACCCCCAAATCAAGGCGCATTGCCACTTGGTGTAGGGTGCTACTATCAGGGGCAACAGCTACTGTGTTACTGTGTAGGGAGTTGGGCAGCAAGATGTCGGTTCACATTACACTTGAACTTCTGCATGTCAGTACAGTTGGGGAAGCAGAGACCTGGAGTGGAAATCCAAAGTCTAGTGCTCACGGGGAAGAAACTACTAGAGTAGAAAGCACTTTTACATCTAGGGATCTCTACTCTGTGGGGTTGGGATTTAGATGCTTGCCGGGTTTGTCGAGGGTGTTTATGTTGTGGGGGCACAAGTGCTTGCAGTTCGTCAGATCATTTACTATTAAAATACTTGTAGAACAAGCAGAGGGGTGCAACATTTCGTCGATGGGACAGAGGCTGAATCTTAGATGACAATTTAGGACCTATCAGATTGGCGAATCTCTTTTGAACTTTGTCTCGGAGCGAGAGACTATATATATATATATATATATATATATATATATATATATATATATATATATATACATACCTTCCATATTTTTTCCAATCTGGGAGGAATATTTTTTGCTGTTTCTTATTTTGTTTTTCTAAGACACATATACAGTAAAATTTATAACTAAAATTGCCCGGGAATTCCAGCATTCAACCATAATAAACCACTTGGATTAAACGGCAGGAGGCTTGAGGAATAGACGGCGTAACTGAACGATTTAAAAGCACTCATTTTTGCAAGACTTTCAGAGCCGCTAAGAAATAAAAAAGGCACGGATAACGTCTCTCGCCAGGGAAAGGGATCACCGAATCACATAGCAACGCTCGCCGAGTGAAATTTAGTAGCTGAAATGACAGTCTTTCTTGCATGTCAAAAAACATTGCTTGATACTCTTTTTCTCTTACTTCGCCACAACAGTAGGTGTATCAGAATTTTTGTAGGAATTTTTGACACCGCTAACACGAAACTGCGAATACAATATAAAAAAAAGCTCGTAATTTCTCTTTTAAAAGTGGGTTGTTTTTTCTTTATGGATTATATTTCCAAAATAACCTATTAAAATTGTATAAAAAGTAATAGCAATATTACTTTTTTTTTATTAAAAAAAAACAGTAATGAAATTAATACCATTTTACGAGTTCAGTATTTTTCAATTTCTTAACTTAAAAAATCTATCAAAATTTTTCTATTGATTCTATTTTTACGATATTTTAAGGGTCAATGTGAAATTTTACGTTCTTTCCAATACACCGAATATAATATTTTAGACAAACGTTTTATTTTTAAAGTCACTCCCCCTATTTTAAAATGCCCATTAAAAAGCAAATAATTAATTTACTCACCAAAGTTTTATTATATCACAAATTGAAGATAAAAGATCAATAAATAATATATTCAAATTTAAAACAAAAAATGTAGTATTTTTTTTAGAAATTTACCTGTAAAATCCGAAGTTTAAAACTTTTTTTTAAACATGTTGTTTGTTCTTTTTTTTTAATGAAACCCTGGTCCTTGCTTTTTTAATTGAAAAAAAAATTAAGGTTTTAATTACATTTTTCGATAAGCTTGGAAAGACAGGGGGTCTAATTAATTCACGCCTCCTATTTTGAAATGTTTTTTTATAAAGTAAATAATTAATTTACTCGCCAAATTGTTATATATAACAAATCGAAGATAAAAGATCAATAAATAATATATTCAAATTTAAAACAAAAAAGTAATGTTTTTTTAGAAATTTTCCTGTAAATTCTGAAGTTAAAAACGGTTTACAAAAAAAACGTTGTTTGTTTTTTTTTTATTTATTTTTATTGAAATCTTTGCCATTGCTCCTTTAATTGAAACAAAAAATTAGTGCTTGAATTGCATTTGTCGAGTAATTATGAGCTTGGAAAGGCAGGAGTGGAATTAATCAATATTTTTCAGGAAATTTTGGACACACCTACCGCAACACATACTTGGCCTTTTTCCCTCAGGCTCTCAAGCCTTCACCTTTTTCCTTCCTTCTTTCTTTTATACAGACGGCCGCCTTGGTGCGCACTAAAAAGCAATTTCTTTTCGTTTAACAAATATAAACAATTGTTTATTTCACATTATTTGGTAGTGTATATTTTTAATTATTTTTTCAGGGTGTTTATGAATGTCTTCGACAACGGCGAGATATACAGAAAGAAAGGCGTAATATGGTCAGGCAGTTGGGGAAGGAAAAGAATTCAGGTAATCAAAAAAGAGGTTAGATCAAATGAATTAAAAATATGTTAACGGCAAAATCGTCAAAGAGGCATATTGAGATCAAGTTAGTGGTTCTGATAGCAGAAGATGATTTCTGATGAACATTCCTCGATTTTTTTTGTTTTTATTTGTGTATCATTTTAAATGTTATGATTTTATTAATATGATTTTTACTGGTATTATGATTATTTATTAAATTTTATTTCTCTTTATTACCTCTTTGTTTTTTTCTGTCTTTTTCACTGACTTAAATGATGTCATTCATTTATTATTTGTTTATTTAACGAGACTGTTCTTGATAAATATGTGCTGTAATTTTTTTTCAACATGCATTACAGACTCTACGTCGTATAAGCAATAGGTTTCATAGAAATACTCATATGTTATCTAAACAATAATTGACAATTATTTTAGGTCTAGTTATTTAATCTAGATTCGCAAATTGCTATTCAGTAGTCACTCACGGTTTAATGATTTATAAGTCAGTCGCCGGTATTTTCACAAACAAGTCCTGGCTAAGCTGTATTTTACACATGATGTTTCTTTAATTAACATCTTGAAGACTTTATCGGATAGTTGTCATTGCAATGAAATATGAGCACTTTCGAGACTTGCCAATCGGCTCTACTCACATATTGATCAGTATTTATATAATATTGAAATTATATAGACAGATTGACCCCCTTTTTATATAATATGTGTTTGTAGATAAGTAATTCAAGAACTATCTCACTATGTATAATTTTTCCAGTCTCCCAATATATATATATATATATATATATATATATATATATATATATATATATATATATATATATACATATGTATATATATATATATATTATAAATATATACGTTAGTGTATACGTGCATATGTGAATATAATATTTATACACACACACACGCACACACCCACACACACACACACATATATATATATATATATATATATATATATATAATTAAATATATTTCATTTCATCTTTGTATCTGACAATTTCCCAATAATTTATCTCTCATTCAGAAAATCATTAATTTGACAGATTACTTCTCCACGACAGTAGACACACCCGACCACTATCAGTCCACAATATTCCTCCGACCCGTCGAAACTAGATTCAGATTTATGTAGACGAAAAACATTTCCGATAGGACGCAACCAATTATATGCCACAGTGCCCTTCCTCAATGTCTTTGATCTCAACCCCGTTCATGTTGATGTGATAGTTTTTTTCGTTGCCGCTCTTTAATTTTCGTGTGCAAATCAGTCGTTCAAAGCGTTCGATTAAAACCGATCGATTATATATGATGATCTCTAATTTGGGAAGATTCAATACACATTTATTGGAAAGATCCGTCGGAAAATGGAAGATGTATACTCACATATAAATATAAAAAGTATGGAGAAATGAAATTATTCGTGTTGATACAAAAACAACAAGGTAGAAATAAAGAATGTAAGAAAGAAAAATGGTTAATAAATATACGATGGTAAATGATTAAAAAAGGAAATAATGAATAGTTAGAGAGAGAGGCGTGTGTGAATATTCGTATACAAAAAGAAGGAATGATCACTTGATGCTGGCATCAAGAGAAAGAGAAGCAATAAACATCTAATAACTTACAATAATATTACATATTTATAATAGTTATTGTTAATTAAAATTACATTATTAGTTATATTATATAAACTATTTTGAAATAAACGCAATTATTGCATAAATAATTGATATGTATATATATATATATATATATATATATATATATATATATATAAATATATGAAAGTGAACGTGTGTGTGTTTATGTGTATGCACATTTTCAACGCAATAACTCTGCCAATTTTCAGTCCACAGACTCGAAATTTGATGTACAAGGCACTGAGATTTGGGAAAATCTTTGTAATCGATTTTCGGCCAGAAATTTAGCTGCTAAGGGGTCAAAGTTCAACGACTTGACCGTTGAGAACTCTACAAAACTCCTCCGCCAAGTTTCGGTCTAAGCACTGGAAATTTTAGATATAGGTTCCCTCGACATGGATATAAGTTAATAACTTTATTTGAGCCCAAAAGATAAATGTTAAGGGGTCATAATAGGGGGCAAAGTTAAACACATTGGCCGTTTTTTTTTTTTTTTTTTTGCTCAAAATACACCTCATAAACCCGGGCAACGTCGGACTGAAATGCTAGTAAAGTAAGAAAGTAAAACAAAAAACAAGAAAATGGGTTGTACTTGCAAATGAAGAATCGAACAACACCCCAAAAATGATTATTTCCATACACAAAACCAAAAACGAAATAAAGTGGTATCATAACCAATGAATATAAAGGGAGGGAATAATCAGATGCAGACAACTGAAAGAAAGCAAGCGAAAATCTTAGATGATCTGATAACGTGATGAGACAGAAAGAAGTAGAATGTTAATATAACGAAAAAGAAAATTATGTATGATTATGCATGAAACTGAATTAGTATAGATGTACAGATGCGAAAAAATACAATTCAATTATCTATGTAGTTATAGTTACGTTAATCTGTAACGTGGGTAATCGGTGTAAAGATCGGTAACTCTGACTAAAACCAGCCCCTAGGAAATAAATGTTTGTTACTTTATCTTCGAAACAGCCAGCGAGCGGGCGAGCGAGCGAGCGAGAGAGAGACAGAGGGAGACAGATATAAAGAACGGGAGAGGGAGGGAGAGAAAGAGGGAGAGAGAGAACGAGAGAGAGAGAGAGAGAAAGGGGGAAGGTATGCGATGAAAAACCGTAAAATCAATTGCTAAAAATGTTGGTTGATTGGTTGTTTTGTTTTACGGCCTGTCAACACTTTTCAGGTTATTTAATGCCGAATCCAGTGATTTGGAAGAAAGGTTTTTGATAGAATGTATTTGTTGTTTTCAAGTTGATTTCTATTTAACCCATAGTTGGGGCCCTAACAGGTACTACCACTCCGGGTCATAATGGACCTGGGAGCAATGGCAATTAAGGAGTTGCACCACACTCCCAAAAGCCCGCAAGCTGGGGCCTCAACATCGTATATAGTTTAAGGTCTTATCCAGGCCCGCTAAAAATGTTACGTGTTTGTATATATTTTTTATTATTAGGGTGGTGAAAAAACAAAATATATTTATTCATAAAAACAGTTTAACAGGTTTAAAATGGGAAGAGTTTATACCTCAAGAAACTAAACGAGCAAGAGGGAGAAATTAAAGGTGTTTTTTTTTATTTTGTCTGCGAAGCAGTGTGCGAAAAGGAGAGGAAAATATATGCGGTAAAAATTATTTTTAAAAAATGCTAAAATAAGGTTACGTATTTTTTTATATATTTTTTATTTTAAGGGTGTTAAGATGGGAAAAATATATACGGCGGACGAGTAAAAGAGAGAGAGAAAGAGAGAGAGAAAGAGAGAGAGGGGGAAATAAATGTTTGTTGTTTTGTCTTCGAAGCGAGTAAGACAGAAGAAGAGAGATTTGGGAAGAATTCGGTAGCGTCCAAAACTAAGGGACCGCCCTTTTAAACTTAATATTTGTTAGAAATAAGAACTGTAAAAAGCTGAAATTTTGACAGCTGGTAGTCATTATTATCAATAACAACACACTAAAATTTAAATGATTTGCAGCACATAGAAAAAATAATAGCAATTATTTTTTTTTCAAAATACGACTGTCCAAAATTGGGGGAGAGAATTGAATAAACAATGTATACACTATGCTATATCTGAATTTTTGATTTCTTCTTAAGAATAAGACTTACTTAGTCATTTGTAAACGTTGCATCAGCCGGCACAATGTCGAAAGGCCCAAAACTTGATTACTCTGTGACACAAGCTATTGTGAAGCTACACAATGAAAAGCACACCATTAGAGGGGTTTCAGAGAAAGTGAAACGTTCCATGAGTGATTAGGCATGGTTGTTAAATCCTACAATGATAATAGCAAAATAGTTAGTGCTTTTATAACCGGCAGACCCCGCAAAAGCTCGGCAAGAGAAGATCGAATAATGTAGCGTATTTCATTAAAGGACCGTTTAAGTCTTGCACACAAATTAAAAGGGCTATGAATAGTACCCCATGTGTTTATATATCAAGAAAGACTACCAGACGACTGCCGGAAACAGGGCTGTTTAATCGAACCCTAGAGAAGAAACCACTTGTTAGTTCGAAGAATAAGAAGAGATTAAAATTTGCAAACAGGTATATAATTTGGATATATGAAAATTGGGCAAAAGTATTTTTCAGTGATGAAAGCAAGTTTAATTTATTTGAAAATGATGGAAACAACAATGTAAAGAGACGTATTTGTGAAGGATTAAGTGCAAAGTGTACTAAGAAAACTGCCAAATTTGGGGGTGGAAGCATCATGGTATTTTGAATGTTTTCTAGCCAAGGTACAATGCCTCTTATCCGGTGATAGACTCATATACACACCCAGATCAATAAAATCTTTGTTTAAGATCATGTTGTGCCAATCATACAGAATTTAGGTTTCGATAGCGCTAACTTTATGCAAGATAATGTCCCACATAACAAGGCAAAGGTGGTAATGAGTTACGTTAGCGATTAACATTTCGAAATTATGGATTGGACACAACAAAATCCTGACTTAAATCCAATTGAAAACCTTCGGAAGACCTTGGAAGTGAAAGTTATGGAATGAAATCCCACTAACACGGGGGTATTTGGGTGAAACTTCAAGAAGAACGGTCTAAAAGTATCGAGGATTGTCAAGAACTGATTCGTTTTTATAGTCGAAGATGTGCAGATGTCATTAAAAGCAAAGGCTCATTAAATAAATATTGATCGTGCATGTATTTTTTATTGTTTTTGGGGTGTTTACATTGTTTCCTCAATGTTGTCCCTAAATTTTGTACGTTTCTATTTTGAAAAAAAAATAATTGTTATAATTCTTTTTCTATCCTTTGCAAATGATTAAATTTTCGTATGTTATTATGGATGATAAGGACTACCAATTGTCAAAGTTTAAGCTTTTTACAGTTGTTATTTCTAACAAATAATAGATTTTAAAACATTTTCCCTTAGTGTTGGGCGCTACTGTATATCAAGCGATAGAATCCAGTTCATCGCGGAGGTGCAAATAAACTGTATATAAATAGATTACCTAACAACATGTAAATATATTGAAAAAATTAATTACTAAAACAAATGTAACAAAAGACCAAGCAAGCAATTTACTCATGGTAGTATAGCATTCGAGGATATAATGGTAGTATATCATGGTAGTACAGTTAATCCGGAATGTAGGAATGCCGAGAGTTCATGCAATCAGAAGGAACGAAATTAGTTTAGGATGATTTCATAATTTTGGAGAGACACAGATATATTGAAAGAATGATAGAAAATAGAATCTATATATTTTTTGTTTCCATCGTTGTCTATCTATCTGTTCCCTCTCTCTCTCTCTCTCTCACGCTCTTTATATCGTTTTCTTTCTAGATACACACACACACACATAAATATGAATATATGTATTTATATATATATATATATATATATATATATATATATATATGAAACATTTACCAAAATAATACAATTACTGTTCAATCGATAGATGTTAAGAAACATTAATATAAATCAGATGCTATCGCATAAACTCGTATTATTAGGGAAAAGTGCGGGGGAATGTACAGAATCAATAAATATGTACGTCTGTGTTTCTAGCAATGAAGTAGAGGAGGAAATACAGAATAGAATTGCGTTATGAATAATAACAATGTCGTGAAAGTATAAATCAGAGTATCTTCTATAAACTTGGTCTAGTATGCTTTATTTCTAAATATGTACACTAGTCACGTAAGGTTAGGCTTATGCTTTAGTTATACGAAAAATATTAGTAACTGATCTGGTAACAGAAATAATCTCTAATATAGTCACACATTTGGTTTAGCATTTTCATGTCCAGAAGGGCCACTAAATTTAAAAGTATGTTCAGCATTGTAGCTGGCGTGCCAACGTTGTAGTGAAACAACGATCAGATTTAGGTAAACATCTAGAAGGTTTCGACATCATAATTCGTCCTCATTGGTTTTGGACCACATGCAAACAAATACATTTTAAATGCTAGCTAAGTAATAATTTGAAAGTGTTAGAATGGTTTTAGCCTCATTTCGTTCCATGATCGATGAGCTAGCATTCTCCGATGAAATCGATGAACCTTGCTTAACATGCAATAATGTAAAGTCTGTAATCCGACAAATTAAGGGTAACTTGCGGCAAACGAGCACATGATTACTTGGCACCATTTTTTTCTGAGCGCATACAGAAGTTTTATTAATTTTACTTCCTTTAGATTAGAAAAAAATTATTCGTTTAAAGAGATTCTGATATTTAGTTGCTCTGATAGAAACGTTTGTCACGGCGTGGCCAAATAATGTTTTTAAAGATAAATAAAATATATGCCATATATATATATATATATATATATATATATATATATATATATATATATTAATATATATATATATATATATAAATACACACATTCACACACACACACACATATATATATGTATATATATGTATATATATGTATATATATGTATATATATATGTATATATATGTATATATATGTATATATATATGTATATATATGTATATATATGTATATATATATATATATACATATATATATATATATATGGCATATTTCATTAAATACACACATTCACACACACACATATATATATGTATATATATATATATATATATATGTATATATATATGTATATATATGTATGTATATATATGTATATATATATATGTATATGTATATATATGTATATATATATATATATATATATATATATATGGGGGTGGTCGCCGTCTTTGTCCAAGTATAAAATACGTTTAAATATGACATTTCTGTTTGTCGAGATTCCGTATATTTTAATTAAGAGCTGTGATTTCAAAAGTAAAAAAGTACTTAGACGCAATCGGCTAGGATCTAAACCGAAACTGTAGCATTCAAAACCAGTGACGTTACAACTGTACCAACGAGACATGCATATATACTGATTAAAATTAAACATAGAAAAAACATCTCATATGAATGTACAAAATGTTAAACGATTTTTAAAATGTTGACCCATTTAAGCCCTTAAAAATTTTAACTTGATAAAAACCCATAAAAGATTGTCCCGTAAAAAATCCAAACATTTGAAGCCCTATGTTCCGCTCCGTTACTTTTAGTTTCGGAGGAGATTGAGATTGACAGAAAGACATACGTACATATAGCAGTTACGTATCTATTTCAGCATGTAGTTCGACAGTGCTTGATAGGTAAGTAGATCTAAGTAGCATTGTTATATATACAGTGATGATCATATTTATTGGCACGGTAAAATAAAAGTTAAATTTTGTCTAATAAATTCTTAAAAAGGGATTAAATTAAAGAAAATAACAAAGTATATTATGTATTTTTAACTGGCCTTTCCGGTGCAGCAATCGGATTTTAGAAAAAATAAATAACAAAGGAACAACAAACATAATTGCAAAAAACCCTTGTTCAAAATTATTGGCACGGCTTTGTTTTTTCTTTTAGTATCAGTATAATATCAATCAATTTCCGGGTTACGTGCTTTCTGAACTTTTTTATAGCCATATTATGCTTGTTTAACGCTAATTCAGTGAATAATTTTTTCAGATAATTTTTAGATAGCGATTTATTTAAACTATTATAAGTGACTAAATTATAATTTTCAATCGCCATGGTTAAAACTAAGGAACACAGCGAAGACGTCAGGAAGCTTGTTGTAGCATGCCATACCAATGGGGAGGGCTATGATAAGATTTCCAAGAAGCTAAACCTTCCCAAATCCACTGTTAGAGTCATAATAAACAAGTTCAAATCGCAAGGCCACGTTATGAGTTTAGAGGGTAGAGGGAGAAAAAGGATTCTTTCCCCAAGAGATGAACGGAAAATTGTTCGACAAGTAAAACAAAACCCAAGGATCTCTGTTGGGGAGATTGTTGATGAACAGAGCACCTCTGGAGTGAATGTATCCCGACATACAGTTGGTAGAGTTTTGAAGAGAGCTGGTTTAAAAGCATGTCGTCCGAGAAATACTCCCTTATTGAAGCCTATGCACCTGAAAGCAAGGCTAGCCTTTGCAAAACATCATATTGATAAAGATGTTGCATTCTGGAAACGTGTTCTATGGACTGACGAAACGAAAATAGAGTTATTTGGCCATAATAAAGTGTCTTATATTTACAGAAAATATGGCGAAGCTTTCCTGCCTAAGAACACCATACCCACAGTGAAGCACGGTGGAGGCAGTTTGATGTTTTGGGGATCCTTTGCTGCCTCTGGACCAGGGCGACTTGTTAAGGTCACAGGTAGCATAAAAAAGGAAGATTATGTTAAAATATTGGATGAAAACCTGCAAGACTCTGCTAAAGAGCTCTCACTTGGTCGTCGTTGGTGGTTCATGCAAGATAATGACCCAAAGCATTCGGCTAAACTGACTAAGAAATGGCTTGAGGACAATCATATTAATGTTTTGGAGTGGCCATCACAAAGCCCAGACCTTCATCCAATTGAAAATTTATGGAGAACATTAAAATTGAGGGTAATGCAAAGGAAGCCTAAGAATCTTATTCAATTGGAGGATTATTGTCAGGAAGAGTGGGCTAAAATTACTACTGAAGAGTGCAACAACTTGGTTGTAAACTATGAAAAGCGACTGAGGAAGGTAATCAAGGCCAAAGGCTATACAATTGATTATTAAATAAATCGTGCCAATAATTTTGAACAAGGGTTTTTTGCAATTATGTTTGTTGTTCCTTTGTTATTTATTTTTTCTAAAATCCGATTGCTGCATCGGAAAGGCCAGTTAAAAATACATAATATACTTTGTAATTTTCTTTAATTTAATCCCTTTTTTAGAATTTATTAGACAAAATTTAACTTTTATTTTACCGTGCCAATAAATATGATCATCACTATATATATATATATATATATATATATATATATATATATATATATATATATATATATTCATATTTATATATACATATATATACATATATATATATACATATATATATATATATACATATATATATACATATATATATACATATATATATATATATGTATATATATATATATATATATATATATATATGCAGGTATTACAATAGAAAACTGCGAGCATGAAAAGTAATATGGTTAAGGTTAAACATGGAAAAGTAAAGGCCTAGTTGTTCAAACTGGAAAACGAAGGAACATGAATGTATAACGTAAAAAATTGCAGCATTAAGAATTGATTATATATTGTTATAAATTGAATTTTATAACATTCTTAATGCTGCAATACTTTACGCAATAAATTTATTATATTTTTACTAGAATATCTTGTCCCATTCTTTTCCAGTTTAAACACCTAGCCATTTACGTTTCCATGTTTAAGCTTAACCATATTACTTTTCATGCTCGCCTTTTTCTATTGAAATAAATAATTTTTCCAGGCTTCCAGTAAATTCGCTTGTTCTTTTTTTTAATTTCAGTCTTCTTTATTTTTCCCCAATACACATATGCACTACCAATTTAGATAATCCGCTAGTTTTGTCCTATTCATTCTTTCGGTCTTTCTGTTTCACTTGTTATTCTCTTTCGCGAGAGCGGTGAATTTGGCGCAACAGTAATCGCTGAACCGACGTGATTTCTATGGTAACCAGCCATAAAAAAACGTCGCTCATCTCCTTACTTTTTTATATGAATTTGAACACCAGTAAATTCATCAACACTTTTGTTTTACTGAACGAAAATTGTTTTTCCCAACATAGCTGAAAAGTGATGAATAAACTATAATAATTATTTGAAATTTAGTCGAAAAATGAGTGAACACTGAAACTTTAAAGCAGTTCTAAATGGCTAAAACTGCAACTAATATATATATATATATATATATATATATATATATATATATATATATATATATAGACACTACCGTGTATGAATGATATATACACAGTGCATATGTATATGTATATACATATATATATATATATATATATATATATATTATAGCTTTGCACCAGGCATTACTAAATTAAGCAATATGATGTTATAAACTTTATGTATGTATGCATGTATGTATGTATGTATGTATGTATATATATATATATATATATATATATATATATATATTTGTGATACAGAGGGTACACTGAAACAAACAGTATTAAGAATGAAATAAATTTTAAAACAACAACAACAAAACAATATAAAAGAGTCACAAAGTCTGAATTATTCCAAATAAAAAGAGAAATGGGTAAAAGCAGAGATGTAAGTATTTAATGGGAGGAAACTGGTTCATGTTCTAATGATATCCGTGATAGCGTAAAAACATAATTCGGAATTGATTTTTTTTTTAGTTTATCCAATATGTTTCATCAGACGAATAAGATATAACAGAAAATATAAAACATCAAGTAAACGTCTGGACGCCATTTTGTGTAATATTCACCAATCAAAGGCGGCGAGCGTGAATAAATGACGGGACATAACCGGTTTATAATCGAATTGATGCAGCTATGAAATGAAATGGTATTCAAAGCTTTGTTGTATGGTGGAAGCAGCCTTTATAAATTTTTCCTCCTACAATCGCATTTAATTCCTGTGATATGATTATATTAGTAGCTGCATTAATGAGCTCTCATAGTTGCCTTTTCCTTATAAGCATTCACAGCAAGAACCCACATGAATACACTAACATAAAATTACACCATTCTACTGGGCATCTATATAAAAACCTAAGCCCCACTTCAATAAATTTATTTATTAGAGCATCATATTTGCAGAAGATTCTGAAGCAACCACAAGAACTTCAGCATCAATCTTAATGTCACTTAATATGCTTTTACGCATTGATACAGCTAAACTAATTCTTTTGAAATAATCTTCTTTCCTATTCTACCTGCTGTGTCTTCTCCTCTAGTGATGGCACTATATTTTAACTAAGGATCTCATTCATTGTTATCCTTGAATAGTCTCTGAATTTGAATTGTTGGTGACCCGTCATATAAAGAAACAAGCTTAACAATAACTGGTGGTTTATTATAGGTAACAATCAAAACATGTTATTTTATGCATAACTTTTAATCACTCTTTTAATAGTTTTAGAATGTCGTAGTTTTGTTTTTGTATAATAAAGAAGTTTGATTCTTAACATTGACCGATTTACTGGTCTGAATATGTGGTAGGTTTCTAATTGGCATAGATAATGGTTCGTATATTATTTTTTACAAATATGTTTTTCTAATATTAAAAAAAAGAACTAGAGCCGATAATTAATTAAGTTACTAAAATTACTCAAAACAATCTACACCTCTAAATATATGTGTATGAGAATCATTCAATGTGTCTCATTTTAGGTATAACGTCCCTGAGTGATCAGCAAAATGTCGTGAACAATGTGTTGTATTATAAAATAATATGAACATATAACTTCTTAACAGCAAGGGTTTTGTTTGCAAGTCGTCGTCTACTATAATTGAACCGAGTGGCCCATATTTGCCAGGCAATTCTATGTGTCCGAGTTGTAGAAAGTTACGTCAGTTACAGATGAATTATAGCAACGTTTTCCTTTCTCGAGGAATGGCAAAAGAAAATATCAACATTCAATGAAATATAAAATGATGAAAAACTACTATCTATTTATTAATACGAAAACGTGCGTGTTATTTTCTGTCACGCTTACATTCGGGTCGTTTAATTATAATGTACTTCCAGTTCTTGTCATACATAATTTTTTACAAAGAATTATTCATAAGTTTTGGGTTCAGTTTCGATTATAATTGATCTCACTCGAATAATCATTTCATAAATAATTTTATTAAGAATTCCCCATAAGTGTTGGTATCGGTTTCGATTATGACTGAAGGAACACTATATATATATATATATATATATATATATATATATATATATATATATATATATATCCTTTGTTTGATAAAATGTATGCCCATTGGCTGGTAGGAAGGGGCGCGGTGGATACTAGAAAGCTGATTGGCCAACTAGTAATCCTCAACATGTATAAAAACAAGAAGCAACGACAGAATTCGCGCATAAGCCTGACGAATCCTATAGTTGGATGAAACGCAGAATATTCAGTGTAGCTTAATCGCCATATATATTTTATAAATTACTAACTAGCTCTACCTACGTATTGAGCACTTTTGAAGTAAATACTTAAAGTTTACGCATAAATCTATACTTTCGTATGGTAAATTTATGTGAATAAATGAAATAGTTATATATATATATATATATGTGTGTGTGTGTGTGTGTGTGTGTCTCTCTCTCTCTCTCTCTATATATATATATATATATATATATATATATATAAGCATGTGTGTGTGCGTGTGTGTGTGCATATTTTTTATAAGTTTTCGTTTCAGTTTCGATTCAAGCTAATGCACCCGAGTCATATGGATATTTTTTTATAATCACTACTTTATAATACACTAGCATGGATGCCTGGTGTTGCCCGGGTGTTTGGAGGTGTATGCTGAGCCAAAAAAAAGGGTCATTTTTTTAAAATTTGACCCCTATTATGACCCTTAAAATGTATTGTTTTTGGCTGAAATCAAGTTATTAATTTAGATCCATGTCCAAGATAACTTAATCTAAAATTTCGAGTGTTTAGACACAAAATTGTTTTGTAGAGTTCTTTGTGGAGTTTTGTAGAGTTCTCAAAGGTCAAATCGTTGAACGTTGACTCTTTAACAGCCAAATTTCTGGCCAAAAAACACTCACATGGATTTTCCCAAATCTCAGTACCCTGTATATCTAATTTCGAGTCTGTAGACTAAAAATTGACAGAATTATTGCGTAGGGAAATGTATACAGACAGGTACACAGATAGACACATAGACACAGACACGTTCACATTTATAGATATGTAGATAACAATCGATAGAAGATTAAATCTATAATAATACATGCGAAATATGCAACACTTTTAATATCATATGTAAGCGAACTTTACGACCGTTCTTTTGGGGCCGTTCGTACTAGCTGAGACTTTATTTTTAACAACAAAAAAACTACAATAATATCAGAACGTCTCAATTAACACTGAACATCTACAGAATGTCAACAACAATATATAACGTATGAATGAGTCCCTTGCGGATTTTCCATAGGCCCTGTTAGTTTTAGGATTATTAATTTACTATTATAATAGATATGCTAACATCCAATATATTTGCTCTCAGATCGAAATACATTTTATTAAGATTATTTTTTGAAAAGAAAAATCAACGACATTTTAAAGTGTATAAACTGTTATCATACGTTACTTCATGGGCAATAAGTAATTTAAATAACCACAGTCATTTATTGTGTTTATAGAAGCGATAATTTACTAATAAAAATCAGAAAAATGTAATTTTTGTTTGTTTGAAATTCGGTTTTAGCTCGACACGTGCACACTTTCTGTTTAAGATTGACAGACGTAAGAATATCAAACCTGTAGAAAACAACCCGAAAGTGATACGTATCGTAATCCAAATTCTGTAGCTAGAAAAGTTCTTAAGTAGTAGGACAAAAAGTAAAAAAATTACATAAATTGTCAAAGTATATTGAAGGCTTTTGATATACAAAAAATATAGCAATGAAATCGAAGCTAAAGTGAATTCATTGTGCCTGTGATTCAATATAGTTCTCATAGTAGTTGTCAATTCTGCAATGTAAAATCCATATTGGTTATTGTTGTGGCTCGTAAGCGTCACGAAGGTAAATATTGAAAGGAATATGGGTTAACAGGATAAATGATTTTGAAGCAAAAGGAAATATGTAAATAGCAACAGTCGTAGCACTTACCGCTCATATGGCGTACAATGTTGTCATGAGATAAAACTGTGAGACCATACATGTTAATATGTTTATACTGTTCCGAGGTGTTCATCACTTGTGCAGGTGTGAGTGTCAACAACACCCCGCTCCTAGACATTTTTTATTCGCACAAGACTTATTAATATCTTTTCAGCCCTGGTTTCCTCCCGACCACCGCTTTTATAGTTGGTGTCAAACAAGATTCAGCGGATGTCCGGCGTTGCCCGGTCGTACAGTACGCTTACTTATGATATTTAATCTATGCATATTGCGTATTGTATTATTATAGAATAAATCATCGATTAATTATTTATATTTTGATGAATAATTTGGCCAATGAACTAATTAGAACAAAAGTAATCAGTATAATGTTATTCATCAAATACCGTGTGTGTTTCAAAAGAGCCAAAAATAAACTTTTATACAAATATATCATTACATGAAAAAACGAAAAAAAAATAACTACGCACCCAGGAATAAAAGACATATTTCAAATGAATTCATTGAAAAAAGGTTCGATAAAACTAAATATCTAATGAATTCATAACTATTAATCTAAAAACAACCAACGCATTCCAAAATAACAAAAACACTATCGTTAGACAAAAAGGGGCAAAGCTATCAAATACGTAGCACTTAAAAAAATTGATTATTTCCAAAAACTACAAATAATTTTCGATGACCACACTAGATTAAAATATTTTTTTAAAAAACCTATGAATATATATTAAATTAAAAAAAAAACTATAAATATAGATTATTTTTTTAACCTATAAATATACTAGCAATTCAAGTCAACAACTCTTAAGTGGGAATAATGCTATCAACCAATCAAAAACTCACTAAAATAATTGGCGATTATAAACCCGATTACCTATATGGCATTAGAAAAACCAAAACCATAACTCTCCTATATGCCCCATTATTTCACAATAAACAACCCATATCTATAAATTAACCAAAACAATCACTGGTCTTATTTAGCCAGCAAATTATGGTAGTATTACCAAGGTATTCGAAGGATTTGAGATAAATTGCATCTTTGATTACGTATAGTTTTCATGTTGGAGCAAATTCCGAAAGAATCGATTTAGAGATAGCTACTTGAATTTTTGCAAGTATGGTTTACATTGTCCATTAAATACGTATTCCCTTTCCCGGAAAGATAACTCGCAATGCTTCTATGCCTGTTTAAGCAATTATTTGCAATAGACACACATAGAAACACACATATATATTAATATATCTATATATATATGTATTGACATAGATATAGATACAAAATAGTAAAAAATAAATAAATAAAAAACAAGATAAGTAATTGAAAAGATTACAATATTTATTAGTAGGTGGAATTAAAACAGAGTAAATAGTTCAATTGGAATATTACTAGTTCTTAATTAAATAGATTAATTAATATTGGTGTTTTTACATTTCGTACTTTAGTATCTTGTAATTTAAATATCTACATGGGTTATAATTTTAAAGAACTATTAATAACATAATTTTCGGGAGCATAATAATAATAATAATAATAATAATAATAATAATAATAATAATAATAATAATATATATATATAAGAAGGTAGAACTTATAGTATGATTTATAGAAAGATAGATAGATAGATAGATAGATATATAGATAGATAAAAGTAAGGAGTGTAAAGCTATGACGAAATATATATCTCTTTGGAATTCGCCTTGTTGCACATATCTTTCTATGGTTTTATTATCTCTAGTCTAAGTTAACTTTCTCTTGACCGACTTTAAAACTTGTAAAAGTAATCATGTCAACGTTCCTGTAAAAATAAATCCTATTATCTGCCTTTTAGACGTCAAGTTCCATCATCGAATTTACGGCTAAGTTTTCTGTCTCATGTTGACATGGAAATCCTTTTAGCACGCAAGTAACATCTCTACAGAACGCTAATAAACAAGAACGTCACCTGAATCACACTGGAAGAAAAGCAGGTTTCCTTGGTGACCATAATTTATTTTATTCCAAGGATTTTATTATAGCTTAACAAACAGCATTTTAACTTAACGGTTTGACACATTTATATATTTATTGTAATATATTCATACCTTGACTATTCTTTTAAAGTAGTTTAACATGTTTGAATAGTCCCAGAGCACACACACACACACACACACACACCAACACACACACATATATCTATATACGTATATATATATATATATACATATATATATAGTAATTTATAAAAGATATATGGCGATTAAGATACACTGAATATTCATCTAGTCTAGGACTCATCAGGCTTATGCGCGAATTCTGTCGTTGTTTATCGTTTTTATATGCTCCTCTTCTATTGAGATTTTAGTTAGCCAATCAGCTGTCTAGTATCCACCGTACCCTTGCAGTCAGCCAATGGGCATGCAAAGGATGTATTTTAAAACTACGTTAGTGTGTTTTTTTTAAATAAAAATAAACATGAATATACATAAACGATCACACGTATATGTATATGTATATATATATATATACATATGTGTATGTATTATGTATGTACACATATATATATATTTATATATAAACTAACAAAAAAACACTAACCTAGTTTTAAAACATCAATAAAACACGAGGAAATTGAAAAAAAATAAAGAAAAATCTGTATACAAATACTGTAATTCCTTATTTTATCAGTGTTGACCATTTCTATACACCCAAGTGCGCATATATTTGCCGCAAACGAGTATTTTTCCAGATATAAAGTAATGTAATTCTACATGTTATCAGCGGTGATCATTTCTGTATGCACAAGCATGCGCCTGTAAAAAATATGGAAACCACTTATAACATTACATTACTTAATTTTGGAAAACCACCTGTTTTTCATTTAATTTTTAATTTTCTGCCAAAGATAATGTTAAAAGGCAGTTTGGTACGCCAGTGCGCATTTAACAACCTTCCTTTATGCGAAACATAAAAAAACATAAACGTAGTGTAAAAATTTGTTTCCATGATATGAAGAAATTACTGAATGGCCAGAAAGTAGCCGCTGCGTTTACTTTATATAGGAAAGTGATCTCCCACTTTTTGAAAAAGTTATTTCTTTATATTATGAAAAGTTATCTGATCCAAATTTTAATGTGATATCAGTTTTCAGCACCCCCGAAAACCTTTAATAGTTGTCATTTTAAAGCTTTTTGGGGCAGTTTTAAAAGAATCTTGTCATTGACCAAAATTTCTCATATTATAAAATAATAAAACAAATATGTTATTCAAAATACTTAATTTAGTTTAAAGACTAACATAATTTAATAAATTATTTTATATGATAATTTAATATTTGATGATACAAGAACTGTTTTCTTTTTTGGTTTCGTAATAACACAAGAATTGTTAAATTACATTCATTCTTCTGATTAAAATGTTTTCTTTCTTTGATAATGCATAAGTGGTTCTTTCTTTTTTATTAATAACATAAAAAAGTGTTAAAACTGAAAAAGTTTTTAAAAATATATAGGGTTTCGTTTTTCGTGTCTTGATTCCGTGACTTCGTGATAAAAATGTTCTTTTTACTAAGAGTAAACAAATATAAATATTTTTAAAAAATATTATTGGGCTGCGCAGTCACCTTTCAAAATATCTTATTATATTAAGAACGGCCATAAAGTGTGTTTTCAATCGATATTTATTAAATAATGGGTCAGTTTTCTTGCTTAGGAAAAATGGGCGAGTTTTCGAGTAAGATTTTTTCGGTTACCTTTTTATAGAGTAAAATAATCAACTTAATTTTTTATGTACACTAGCGAGTGGTATCCGGCGTTGCCCAGGTGTTTGTAGGTGTGTGTGGTGTTAAATAAAAAAGAAACCGGGGGGGGGGTAGGATCGAAGCCGAAGCCCTGAGGCGAAGTTTGAAAATAAAATCGGCCAGCCAAAATTAAGCATTGTTATAAGCGAATAAGTGAAAGATGTTTGAAAGTCGTCGAGCGTTACGATGACGACGATGACGATGTAAGCATTGTTATAAGCCAAGTAAGAAAAGCAAACAACAAAACATCGAAAAAAACACAAAAAACTTACGTAAGCAAAAGAACGATGAAAAAAGAAAAACGAACACGTAAAAAATGGCTTAAATTAGCCTGTTTCGAAATTTAAATTAAAAAAAATCGGTGGGTACCCGGGTGTTTTGGGGTGTCGTTAAGAATAAGCGAAGTAAAAAAAAAAAAAAAAATACAGGAAAAAGAACGTTACGTGAAAAATGGCTTAAATAATACAGGGTTCAATATTTAAATTAAAAAAATCGAAATAAACACATCTCACACCACGATCCGAACCCAAAATCTTTAGATAATGAACCAATGCCTTAACTACCTGAGCAAAAGCGACGTATATGAAATTTATTCGGTTTTTCAACTATTTAAAGTAAATCAGGTCACGACGTCATGACGTCATCTGACACATGCGTTGTTGAACCCCCCCTGTCTAAAATTGTCGATTTCGGGGTGAAAAAGTTAACGTTTTTCTCTCTCTCTCTCTGTTTGCGTCTCTCTCTCTCTCTGTTTGCGTCCCTCTCTTTCTCACACACTTCGTCTTCCTTACTCTTAAGAGTGTTACTAAAACGAAAATGGCGTCTGGGTTTGTGTTTTTGTAAAAACTTCGATCGTTAATATTTTTTGTAAGCGTATTTTTTGTTTTTTACTTCACATTTTTGGCCTGTAATTTTTCGTTTAACTATCGTATCTAACTATTTTTAACGTGCTAATAACTTTGGTAACGTTGTCATAGCGTAGAAGTTCATAGGTTAGCTTGTGTGAGGGTTACATTTTTTTTACCGATAACAATAATGTTTTTTTAATTCAGACTGCCATTACAGCTTGCTGACGTCAAGATCATGTGACATGATTCAGAGGGTTTTAAATACAAGTTGACACAAAATAAACGGCCCCGTGTAGAAGAGTTAGCGCCCCTATTTTTGGGGGCAATTTTAAATCGATTTAAAAATATGTAATGTTTAACATTAAAATGTCACTTTTTTGCCCCCCCCTGCAGAAAATCAATCAGTTGACGCACTTCTAATGGTTCTTTTGGGCCAATTTTCGATATTTGTCGTCCGGAGGGTGAGCTATTATATGAGACCAAGTTTGCGAAATTTTGTTCCGTCGGTCAAAAGTTTTTAGCAGACACACAAACATACATACATACACACATTTTCGCTTTTATATATATGTACAGAAAATATAAAGTTAAATATGAAACGAAATATGAGAAAAAACATTTTAGTAAAATATACTTTCAATTTAAAAAAAAATGTGTCCTTACATTTTTGTTAGCAGACACATTTCCGTCTCCATCTGTGTATTTGCGTCTGTCTTACGGTAAAAAGAATATAAACCTAACTGCCAAAGTTGCTTCAATTATTAGCATGAATAGTTTATAACTGAATCTCATTTTATGGCCTCTATCAGCATATGGAAAATTTGCTTTTATGACAAGTAACAGACATATAACCCATATATATATATATATATATATATATATATATATATATACAAATATATATACAAATATATATACATATATATACACTACTTATACATACATACACATTTTATATATATTTATATATATAATCAAATTACATGTATATATATATATGCAAATTATATATTTTGAAATGTATATACACACATATATATATATATATATATATATATATATATATATATATATATATTCTACATGTAATATAAATACATTGGCGATGGCGTAAATGCGACGTAGATAAGCAAATGATATTGTTTGAAATAGTAAGTTGGACCACTGGGCATTAGCAGTTCGATTGGTAATGACCGCTCTCACACAAAATCTTTGAGCAAGAGTGAGGTTCGTGTCCTCCACTGCTAGCAAAGCAGATATTTAATATTATCACTGCATTTCCTCTAGTGCGTGATGTGTACAGAGACGATAAGCCCGAAACATTGCATACTCACATAAACTTTGGCAGCCAATTGCAGTTGTCTAGATATCCAATAAAAAACAATTCCAACCGTAATATACTTTTCTTCGGATCTTGAGATGTTTTATTCTCCTGCGCCAGTGCGTGTAACAACCATTGTTTGTCTGGAGTTGAGAAAGTAAAGCATTAACATAGGCGCAATAAGTGAGATTCGAAGTAAAACATTACCTCATTAAGAAAAATGTCGTGTAAAAAAAAAATTCAGTTCCAAAGCGTAGAAACTCCTTCCCATAGAAATCCAATGACCAGCGAACTTATTTTTGCGGATCAGATTGAAGTGCTGAAATATGTGGAAATAAATAATGCCATTGAATCATTTTGGAGATTTTTGTGTGATGCTACTTTCTCCACATCTGTTGAGATGCATGAGTTGACTATTCACAAACACCATAATGGGTTTGGTGAAGCCAATGAAGAAATGCAAGCTCTTGTCGCTGAAATGCATAGTTTTCACAACGCTTGGATTGAGAATAAAAACTCACCCAGGAAAGAGAAAGTATACAAATCATGCACATCCCTAATGCGTAATATGAAAGAAGCTGGTTGATCTGAACAGCCTATTCATCTTCACAAAGCTTTCTGATGGAAAATAATTCTATGAAGGCACGAGGAAAGTGTGTGGTCCACAGGAAAACAGAGTATCGCCGATTTATGCCACCAATGAAGACCACTGGTCAGACAAGACTTAAACCTTGAAAAGGTCGACTGAGTATTTAGTTACATTTCTCAATACATCTTTTACTAATGAAGATGTACTTGAATCAATCTTCCAACGACGAGAATTACGAGAGATGCCGTTTTTGCAGTGTTTTCAGGAAGTTTTGGCAGATATAGAAAAATGTCTTGAAATGCATCGGGAAAAGCTGAAACAACACCTGAAATATTCAAGTACATTGGCACAAAGCTTGTGAAAAATTGTTAAACTTATTCTTTCATATTTGGAAGCTAGGTATGGCCCCACATAATTTATCATTTGTACAAAATTAAGAGAAATAAGAAAGTAAGTGATAGCAACAGTGGTATTTCTCTTCTTTCAACAACTGGTAAAATTTTGCAAGGTGGATTTGGAACCAAGTAATGAAGCATATTATTGATGATATATATCCTGAGTCACAGAGTGGTTTTGTGCAGGTGCCAGCTCCATAGACATGATTTTATCCTTCAAACACTTTGAGGAGAATTTCGTTACATGAATCTGGAAATATATGTGGTGTTTGTGAACCTTACTAAAGGAAGTGGGCACTGTAAAGCTGGGGCCTAACCATTGGATATAGTTTAAGGTCATATACAGAACCCGTGTATTTTTGGAAGTATACACTAATTATATATATATATATATATATATATATATATATATATATATATATATGTACAACTACTTATTTTACTCACATGAAATGAATTTACGAAAGTATAGATTTATGCGTAAACTTTAAGTAGTTACGTCAAAAGTGCTCAATACGTAGGTAGAGCTAGTTAGTAATTTATAAAACATATATTGCGATTAAGCTACACTGAATAATCGGCGATTAATCCACTCGAGGACTCCTCAGGCTATTGCGCATAAGCCTGAGAAATCCTAGAGTGGATGAAACGCCGAATATTCAGTGTAGGTAGAGTGGATGAAACGCCGAATATTCAGTGTAGCTTAATCGCCATATATATTTTATAAATTGATTTATATATATATATATATATATATATATATATATATATATATATATATATATATTATATATATATATACATATATGTGTGTGTGTTTGTGTGTGTATGTATGTACGTCTGTGTGCATATATATACATATACACACACACACACACACACATATATATATATATATATAGAGAGAGAGAGAGAAAGAAAGAGGGAGAGCATGTGAAAGAAGACCGAAAGAAGATTGCGATATGAAAGTGGAAAATAGATGAAATACAGACAGAGACAACGAATGTAATGCCAACATATATTGAGCGAGAGTGTAAACGGCAGAAATCAAGTGATAAAATGGCAGATATATCCTTAGGGAAGGCAAGCGAATTATCTAATTTCTGACTTAAAACAAACTAATTGTTTTAATACGAAACTAATGTCATATTAATGCCTATTAAACATAATACGCTATTTTAATTTTGGATATTTGAGTCCGCGAATGTGCAAAGGAAAATCATAAAATCCCTCTTCAAAACATTTTGCTCTTATACAGGTTGGCATGACGCTAACACATTCCCCGAAATTACTTCATGCTAAAGAGCCATTAAACACTCGTTAAATAGACAGAGAAGGTGGAAATAATCAAATACTTGGCAACTAAAAACGATAATTTAGGTCTTGCAAAACGAAACGTATCTTATTTATACGTGTTAGGTTTTACGTCAAACAGCTTTTTTTGCTCTACGCATGACAAATATTTCCTTTGAAATCAGCGGGGTTGTTGAATAGGATCTATTTGAGATAAAATATAACAAATTTTCGTTTCATTTTCCTATCTTTTCTTAGATTTCTAATTTCCCCGTGCAACGAGAGCAACATCGAATAGGAGTCAATTTTTTAAATATTTTTATGCCTATTACCATCACACAAATAGGGGATATTTTGCTGAGGTTGAAATATACGTTATTATCACTAGCGCTGTGACAACACCATATTCTTTTCATTGTATTGACTTTTGAGTTCATATCCGTTAATATCTTTTCCATATAGACTGATGTGGTTTTCGGTTGATTGACTGTGTCTTACTATGTCGGATATATAATTGAGAGTCAAAAGACTGAAAAGAATATTCTGCTGTCACAGCCCTAATGATCACTCTCAAAACCCGGCATTTGGGAATAAAGGACAGTCAATTCATCCTCTACGAAAGTTACATATGTTATAGAGATGAACTTTAGGAACAGAAGAAAAAGATTCCGTTCTAACTCTAACCTCGTATGGATCAGTCAGTTTGTGTTAGTTTTTAATGCTATTTTCGTAATTCTAATTTATTTTGGAGGACAAAAATATTAAAAGAAAAAGATATAACCCTAATCCCCGAGTGGCTTCCGGGCCTTGATAAGTGGTGACCTCCGTGTAAAAAAATTAACTATATTATATGCTCACTATCCTTGCATAGCTTGACTCGTCTGTACAACGAATTGAAGTATATGAGGTTTTTACTGCTTTACATGCGAATATTAACGTCTACTTAAATACACGCCTGGTATTTACAAATGAAAATCCATCTCATATTTACAAAACTCAATGTTGCTGAACGTTTGTGATCTAACTAGAAGCGGTGTGTACACATAATTATGCCTAAATCCTCTTGTTAGGAAGTATGCATAACTCTGGACAATATACTTTATTCTGAATCTGATAATATTAATTATCTTCCTAACATCTGCTTACCTTCGTCCATCTCTGGGTTACGCCAAGCATAGTTAAAAACTAATGTATATAAAAACTACTGTTTTTCCTTTTCCAGTTATTTTATATGTTCTACTTTTTTACGCGGGGCTCACCACTTATGAAGGTCAAGGGGCCACTCGAGGATAAGCCTTAATGTGTATACATTTGTCATTGTGATTTTAGCTTAGTAAACATAAGTGGGAATTTTATAACGTGGATTACTCAGGGGGACGGTTCAATAAGAACGTGTTCACGTTGGACTTAAAGACTATCAGATTGTAGTAAGTTTGAAAGCAGGCACACGGAATAGAGTTCCACAGGCGTGCAGTTCTAAGAAAGAAGCCTTTAGGTGTACGCACAAATAAAGAGTGTGCGAAATTGTTGATAGTGGTTCTGGCTAGACAAGTGATTTTCGTGAAAGTTTGGCGAGCGGGGACCATAGACTGAATTCAGATGAGCACCTGCCATGAAAATAACGATAAATCAGGGACAGACTCGCTACGTCTCTTCTGTGGGAAAGAGATTGCAAGGAAGAGAAAAGGACATCCCCTCTAAGCTATGAAGTCTATTTTGAACTCTGTCAAGACAGAATACGTTGCTTCTAGCTGCTCCTACCCAGATTTGGCAGCAGTACTCCATTTGAATATAAAGCAACGTTGTAAAAAAATATAAGAATAATAATGTATAATAAAGAATAACGAACGCTTGTTCTCTGATTGAGGCAGAGTATGAAATGTCAAATATATAAATTTACTATTACGCTCCCCGGAATCATCGTAAAATCGTCTTACATATGCAATATTGGTTCATGCACATTTCGTAATTATAAATTCACTTCTGTACTGATCAGTATATTTTGCAAAAAATAGAGTAGAAATTTAAAAATATTAAAGTTAGGTGTCATCAGATAGAATCGAACCAACAACATTTATCGGTACAGTCTTAGGAGTGACTATCTGAACTAACGAAAGACAGATATAAACACTTTATGAAATATAGGGTTTCAAGGTAAAAATTTGTATTTGCGTAGGGGTATGGGAGTACATTATATACATTCTCCTTTTCAAGTTCCATCTTTTAAATCCCGACACCTTAAAACTATACGTACCGATAAAAAACCGAATCCAATTTGATCAACAGCTCCAGCCCTATATGTCAAATGACATCTCACTGTAGATAAAATCTTGACAGATCATCTAATATATACTTATATATATATATATATATATATATATATATATATATATATATATATATATATATATTTGTTTTGGTGCATTGCTATTCGTATTAAAAAAACACCTTTTTTCTATTTAATCTTTAAAAGATACTGCTTTGTTATATATGGGTCATGAAATTGCGTCCATCTGCAAAAGATTTAGCTAATTTGCATATTCTTTTAAATTTTCATTTAAATTAATTTACTATTAGATTTTCTGGCTTTCTCATCGGAGGATTATCATTAATTTGTAATTGTATCAATACAGATATTCTAGATGATTTATACTTGCGAAATATTTGCGTACACATGTTATAGTAAACACAAACGTCTTTCTATATATACGTATGTATCCGTATATATATATATATATATGTATATATATATATATATATATATATATATATATATATATATATATATATATATATATATATTTGTTTAGAAACTTTTGCTTACCAAATTCCGCTGTCAGTTTTTAGTCTACAGGCAGTTGAACCCATGCGAAACTTTATATTTGGCGTTTAGCCCTGGGAAAACTATGCAAAAGTGAAAACATTAAAAAAATCAAATTTGGCAGGTGAAGATCGAGCAACGGCATTACGAAGATGCATGTGCAACGCAATCGCTATTAGTTCATTTTTTTAATTCTTAGGAGTGCCACAAGCATGTCTTCATAGTTAAGGCATTAACGTTAAATATATAAAGTAAATCCTAAGCTAAACGTTTTCGCTTCGATTATTGGTACTGGCGCACGAGTCATTTTTAAAAAAGATATATATCATTAATATCTTGGGGCCAATATAATATAATAAAGTATACGAGAACGGCAAACAAAAAATATCATAATCAAGTGTATTTTACGACCGGGCAGCTTGCTAGTATATATATATATATATATATATATATATATATATATATATATATATATATATATAAATTACATTTGTGTGTATATATATGCATATATATATATATATATATATATATATATATATATATATGAAGGACAAATACATGTATGTGTGCATTAATGTGTTATATGCGTATGTCTAGTTAATAGTAAAAAAGAAATATGAAAACGGACAATTAAGAAACGGTATGTGTTTGATTCAGCAAGGTCTCGGACACGTAATATCTAAAATAAATAAAATAATTAATTGATTCGTTAAATCGTCTCTTTTTCACCTGATTTAGTATCTAGATATTGACAGCTTCCATTTATTTTATGTCCGTGTAAAATATTAACTAAGGAAATGCAGTAACCTTAAACGAAATACCAAACTCCTATCAAATCTTATTATATTTGTATGTTAAAAAAAAACAAACTTATTTACATATTTTTATTGATTTTGAAAAAGTAGTATAGCTGAGTGTTATGTGTACACCAGACAAAATAGCCTGCGTTAGAAAGTACTATATATTCATCAAAATATTTCCAATATCCTTAAAGTAGCAAGTGCCATTTACAATTTCTTGATTACTAGCGTTGTTACCCAGCGTTGCCCGGGTGTTTGGAGGTGTGTGTTGAGGAAAATAAATAAGTGGAAGCAGGAAGGCAGGCTCGAACCCGTATTGTGAAGGAGAAAAATAACGTTAAAAATGGGATGTCATTGCTGTTGCGCCCATCGAAAAACCGGAAGTGACGAATGTTTAAATTAAGGCTAGTCAATTGAAAAGAGGGTATGACGTTCGAAAATATCGACGAAAAAAGCGACCCCTCCCTGTAGGAAATCACCAAGTTCAGTGTGAGGGAATTAGTGTTTTTAGCAACTTCTGCGAATAGGTGTCGTCCGAAAGGTGCAGCTTAAAAACGATGCCGATCCTCTGAAAATGTGTCGCCTCTATCGAAAGTTTTAGGCAAACATACAAACATACATATTAACAGACATGTCAGATTCATATTATAGCTGTCAACTTATTGAAAGATGTTTTTATTTTCGACACACAACACAAAGCCACACACACAGACATAAACCCACACGTACATACACACACGCATATATATATATATATATATATATATATATATATATATATATATATATATATATATATATATATACACGGACTAAGGACTATCCACTAATCTAGTGTTTCCTTTTCAGATTTAATATGTTTTTAACTCATTTCAAAGTGTTTTTAACATGTTTTATTAACTGTTTGCTCGTATATATATATATATATATATATATATATATATATATATATTCTATAATAATGCTTTTCTTAAATGGATTTTTTTAATCTATTACGGTGTCTGACATCTGCACATCAACTTAGTTTTCAGAAATCCACACCCAATATATATTTATAGTAGTAAAGGCTTAATATAAAGACTTCCATATGTTTAAAAAACATTAGGTTGGTGCAAAAATAATGTTCAACTTTTACATAAAAAAACGAATTACTTTTATACTTTTTCAATCAAAACAATTGGTAGCTACGAACAGTGACGAGATTAACACATGTATTTTTTTAATCAAAGTGTGTCTTTTTTAACTGCATATTTAATGAAAGCCTTAGAACACATTACTGCCAATTGTTTTTATGGCTCCTCCAGTTGATATTTCTGGCCAAAGCGTAGCAAGTGCAGTGTCTGGCATTTTGAAATTGTACCCCATAGTGGTATTGACGAGGATAATCAATGCAGAATTTCGGTTATGCACCGGCAACAGGTATGTCAACGAGATTATGCCGCGGACACACACGCACACACACATATGTATATATTTGTACATGTGAGTATTTGTTTATATACGTATGTGTATGTACATATAATCATATGAATTAATAAAAAGTAGCGTTTCGTTTCTCTCTTAAAACGGTTGAATTTAGAAACGACGTTTTTGTTTTTTTTCGAACGAGAAATAGCCGTTGATTTACATATGAGCATCATAGCGTTTCTCTTCATAACGTCTTATATCCTTTGAATTACTGTTCTCTCTTGGAATAAATAATATCGTTATAATTCAAAAGATTGGACAGTTAAATGCGCGTTTCTTATTTTTATTTATGTTTAATTTTTAATTTTTCGTTTATATGTGTATATGTACTGTGTGCATGTGTGTATGTGCGTATATATGTGCATATATTTAAAACTGACGTGACAACTTCTCATTGCCTATACCTCGTTCTCCTCCTCCTCCTCCTCCTCATCCTTCTTTCACATATTTCCTTTTCCATTCCCCTTTTCCCCTTTCACTACACCAATGAAGACTGACGGATCGGTCGAAAATTATGTACTTGTGAAAAAGTTTTTTAATATTTTTTCATAATATTATTTTGTATTCCTGCACGTCACCAATTGAAAACAAATAAAGAAAATTTATAAGCTTTTAATACTTGTCGTATTCCGTTTTATACATTTCAATTCATATATATATATATATATATATATATATATATATATATATATATAAATATATATATACGGGAATACGTACACCATCAAAAATACAACATCTAAAGAAAAAACATCCTTTTAGAATATGTTTACACATACTATATTTTGGTTTTCGGTTCTGGCATTAAAAATGGCAACCGTAGGTATATATTTTTTTAAATAAATACATTGAATAAAATACCAAATTCCCTCAGAATTTGCATTCTGCTATCCCCCAACAAATCGATTGTCTACGAGCATATATGCACCGTCTGTCTCATTTTTATAAATATATAATGAATAATATCACGTCCCATCATTAAAAAATATTTTTCTAATATATATCATTTTAGCTACTATTATGATTGACATGAAAATTTAAGATATGCACAAGGAATTATATTTTACGCATGTATCATTGTTAAGCTTAAACTTTTAAAGTTTAAAGTATTGGTGGATGTATTATTTTTATAGTGGCTTCTTATATAGCGACAAAAGTATTTAATCAGATGAGCTTGTATAATAAATTTAACCATCTCCTCGCTTGAAAAGGGAATGACACCCTTTTCGTAATGCATCGTATATTTCCCATCACTTTATCACATATATAAGGACCTTAGTTGCAAGGTAAGTGTATATCAACCTAAACGTGTTTAAGTGACAGAAATAGGAAAGCCTCTTTCCTCTTGATTCATGTTAGATCTGTCATTGCTGGAACTCATCCATAGCCTTCATATCCCGCAAAATAATAGTTATTTTAATGTACCGCACAGGGTAGGAAGAAGGGTGAACTATAAATGCGTTTAGTGGCAGAGAATTATTAAATAAAATGCCTCACTTTGGAAACATGTAGCTTTCGGTTAATCTTTTTTCCAACGTCTAATCAGGTAAACTGTTTTCTTATCTTTTTTCTACTAATAGCCTATTGGTATTTATTTGTTTCCCCACGAAAGCAAAAAGCGATACAAGGTCGTTTTTAGTGTGAGAGATAACTAGCTCCTCAAAAAGGGGCACTTTGGAAGCAGGTAAAAATTAAAATTAACTTCGTATAGAAGGATTAACTCTACATTGACTAAGAACAAATTAACTTAAATGTGGGAGCAGACAGATACTACACTGTGATCTTAATTCGTAGCCCAGAAAAATGCAAGACTATACTTATTGCGAAAAAAACGGCTTCCAAATACAATCAATTAGATAGCCTAATCAGTGATACTTTTCATTCAAAATAGTCTAATCAATAGGGATACTAAGTAGCATAGCCTAATCTATAGTAGGACTTTTAATTTGCATACAATATGGCTGTAAAGAATATGACGAATTGCCAATTATAGAATTACAAATCTAGAGCCATTTACAAAGTTGGGTTGTAATGACTATATTTTCAAAACCAATAATATTAATTTTATATATGCCACGTACTCGCCTCGCATGGTTTACAGATAGACTTATTTTATTTGATTTATTTTTTCTTCAATTATATATATATATATATATATATATATGTGTGTGTGTGTGTGTGTGTGTGTGTGTGTGTGTGTGTGTGTGTGTGTGTGTGTATACAGGGTAATCCCAAATAGCGTGGTTTCTCTATTATGTATTCACCGATTGCCCTTATTTTACAGGACATGGCAGAATCAACGACCGTGAGTACACAAACACCTCAATGGGAGCTGGGACAAAGAATACACTTTGTTAAATTTCGTTGACAAAACACTGCGAAACGGGGCCTAATTAGAGTTGGGGCCCGTTTGGGGGGTCGCCCTTATATATATATTTTCTTCTTTAGTTTAGATACATTTGTATTTTAAGTACTAATAGGAATAAACATATATGAAACAAAATATAATAAAATAAATAAATATAATAGAGAGTGTTTAGCACAAAAAGTACCCGTAGGAAATTGTCTCGATGTTGGAACATTTTCCCAACATGGACTCTTAAAAAGGGCACCTTATATAGGCGGCATTGAATATAGCGTTCAATTTAGTCAGTAGGAACGTATCTTTTCCTGTACGACAAGTAAGAACATTTAATAATGTAATAATGAATAACGAAAATGAAAATGACTTTTATTAGTTCTTAAATTGTTCAAAAATGAGTATCTTCTTTATACTTGTGCTTTATTTTGCTGAATGACCGTGATACTGTATGGATGTTTTAGCTTGTTGTGTAATATTTCTGTGACATTTTGAAACCGCCGGTATCATATCATCAACTATAATTTAACTGTATATTATTACCCATTGTAAATGTATTATGTTTTCATATACGTATGCCATAGTTTTTCTACTTTAGTATATACACAAAATTATGCATCCGTCTATATCTATCTATATCAATCTATTTATCTATCTATCAATCTATCTATATATATATATATATATATAATTTTGTGTGTATATATATGCGTGTGTGTGTGTGTAAACCATTTACTTGAGACGTACTCGGTTTATATATACCTATCGTAATAGATTAAAAAATCGTTCTCATAAATTAAGATTTTATAATGAAAAATAGACATTTTTTATATAAATTTTGTAAATTTTACAAAAGTTCCAGCGCAGTAAATGTCATTTTATTAGGTCCCCATGCATGTACAGTGTAATATAATAATTCTCCACCTTCCAAGTTTTCTCAGTTAGTCATTTATTAAATTTCATAGATATTCATTACAATATTGTTTTGTATTACAACTAACAAGTCTACAAAATTATTTTATTGCTACATATACAGTCAGGTACTCCTCAGATGTTTACCTTAAAAAACAGTATTTTGAACAACTTACATTGTACATGGAACCGACACACTCTGCAGTTTTTTTCAGTTATGAATATTATAAGGATGCTGAATTTATTTTGACTTATTGTTCTGGGTTAGTTAACACCACTATATCCAGGCACAGTATGGATACGCCTGGCTTATAATGACAGGAATTTTTATCTTCAATCTACACTCGCTGTTTAATCGCTTGCACAAACCCTCGCACACTTACATAATTATCGTTCTTCTACATTTATAGTCATTTTATTTAACATTTTTATCCGTTCGTTTTTTTTGTATTTTTTAATAATTATCGATTTCTATTTTTAGATATATTAATTATCGTTTATATTCCAGTTAGAGAATTCTTAGATAATGAAACTTAGATATGAAACTTAATTTGTGTTTATTTTATTTCTTTATGTTTACAATTTTTGAAGTTTTTTTTTGGTTAGGTGATATTTAAATTGATTCCATACGTTTTGTTAGGTTCGTTACTAGTTATAATATGATGTTAAACTAATTATAAGGTAAACACTTATACATATAAGTATACGTGTTTACTTTATAATTACTCGTATCGTCTCTTTTCACGGTGAGTATGGCTATTTAAAAATATTTATTAATGGAGATAAATTTATTATTACTTACTATGTTAACCTCCTTGGCATTCTAGGAGAAGTAATATGCGTAAACTAAAAAAAATATTTTTCATGTGTAAGATTTTTTTGTGTTTTTTTTTACATATAAATGATTACCTAAATTTTACTATGGTTAATCGTATCGTTTTAGTCACTGATTAATTAGTATTTAGTTTAGTTGAATTTAATTATCAATTGTAAATTCTGGTAGAAATTATATTCAGACTGGCACTGATCAAACATTCGTTAAACATACTTAATCTAAGTATTACTATATAATTTACTAATTAAAATTTTCTGAAACTTTCGCTTAAGATATCTGGTCATTTGCATGTTTTTATAGTGACTCGATTTGCGGTTAAAGACAACAAATATTTAGCGTTCATTCAGTTAATTTTAATTGAGCATATTAACTATTAATTATTATCTTACAACTTATACTGAACATCTTAAGCCACAGGTTCCTTAAATTGATTTTGCCTAAAATTCAATATATAGATTTATGTTTTTTTTTCTATTAAGGCGTTTAGATTGCCGTATGGTTATATATAATGTATTAGACCCATTTTAGTCTTCTATGGTTTATCAGTAATTATAAAAATAATTTAATTTTTGTGTCGATTAATAAATTATATCGAATCTATGTAAATTGACTTTACAATATTTTAAATTTCCATTTCATACGAATGCTGTATTTTGTATATTAGTCATTTCTCTTTGTAAAAGAGTACTTTATAAATATCAATGTATATTCCGTTGAGGTTTTCAAAATCATTCATTTTTTAAACTTTACTCCTATATATATATATATATATATATATATATATATATATATATATATATATATATATATATATATATATATATATATATATATATATGCTAGCAAATCGACCGGCGTTTTCGGGTCGTAACATAGGCGGAACATTGTGATATTTTTATGTATGCAGATGTCATAGTTATTATACAAGAGTTCTCTATTGCTTATCATATTTTATTCCATGCATAGCAATTATTTTTAAAATTTACAGAATATTATTTGGATGTCATCAGATTGAAACAATATTTACACATTTTGCTCTTCAACAGTATTCGCTCACCATATGACTTAAGGACACTTGCATATAAAATCTTCACAATTGGACATAGTAATATGAATGAATAAATGCATATTTGCGAATGCCTATATTATACATGTTTTGTCGACCCATGCCTGCCAAGTTTAATTTTTTTTTTAAATTGGCCTTTTTTTGTTAAGCTAGAAAGACAACCTAACCTTTCTCAACAAGACCGAATCCCTTACAAATCAAATTAAAATATATAGACAAACAACCACATATTACTTAAGACCGCTCTGCACACACGCAACAGGTTCACTTTTTATATAAATAGAAAAAAACTATGCATACATATCATTACAGACATGACAATTATTAGGTAAGCAATTATTAATATTACTTGTCAAACCGTGCAATAAAATAGACGACAAACCGAAATATTGCCATGTCTACGTCTGTATAAATTTAGTTAGCACTTCGGTTGGCGTTGACCGCTAGGAAAATCCGCATAAATATTACTCTTCAATTAATGTAGACTTTGTATTAATTATTGTAGAACACATTTCTTGTTGCTTATTAGCTTGTATTTAATATATAGACGTGGTTTTACATGTTAAAATTAGCTGAAATTTGGGAGGATTGCAGGCCACTTCTAAATTCAAGAATTAACACTTTTTTTCTGTTTTCACGTGTTAGTTACAACGATTACAAACTTTAATTTAAATACTCTGGAAAATCATTTTATGCTGCTTATCGGCGCAGATCAGTTTTCAGTGGAAAAGGGTCTCCTAAATATAAGACCCATATCATGGTCATCCTTTCACGTGACTGGTTAATATTCTCATCTAAAATGTAGTTAAGTCAAACTTTCAAGAAGTCTCCTTTGTGCATAAAGTATACAAAAGGTCATTATTTTTAGTTATATTTTACTTTTTCATCAAATTTCTTAAAACAAACATTTTTTACAATTTCTCATAGTTGGGATTCCTTAAGACATGAAAAGCTATGGATGAAATAGAAAGAAAAATAAGAGAAAACGGGTGGAAGAGAGTGTAACAAAGTTACCTTCTTAACCCATTTTTAATAGAAATATTCTCTGGGCATGTGATTAAGTCGCATAATTTTTTTTTTCGGTGATGGTCAAATATAGGTGTTAAATTTAATAGAATGTTATAATTGAAAACTGATCCTCGACGATAAATCTTAAGAAATATTACTTTTCATAATTCTTTAATTGTAAAAGTAAAGTTTATAATCGATGAGATTAGATTAAAAAAGAAAGTGTAAATTATAGATTTAATGCGTGAGAACACTATCCTAAATATTCATCTAAAAAAAAAAATACACAAATATATGACGTTGGTGCCAACAGCTAGAATCGAAACAAAACATTAAACATCCAACCTTATTCGACACCATCTCATGTGGAAAGACATGCATACTAAAACTGTAGAAAACGTAATTAAAAGTACAAATGTATGCCACCACTGGCTTCATATTAAAGGGTCTAATCTATATATATATATATATATATATATATATATATATATATATATCATATCGGCATATATAGCTATAATATAAAGGTGAACGTCTGTGTGTGTGTCTGGTCACGAATAGGCTCCTATATGCTTGACTATTATAGAACACTGATCACATATAATGATAGAAGATTTATCGAGACACATGAATGACGATTCATTAAAATTGTGGGGTCTGCGTACGCGCCTGCTCCACTAAGCATTGAAATAAACAATTTTAAATTAAAAAAAAAAACGTTTACAAGTGTTTTTGATATAGATTACATAATAATACTTTGATAAGTATGGTTTAACTTAAATAGGGATGGTATAATAAAATTGTGGGTCTGCGTTCGCGTCTAGCCTTCATAGAATGGAAATATGCCACAAAGATTAACAAGGTGTTTAATATAGATCCACAGAATATTGTGAACAGGTATGGTATAATAAATTATGGGGTGTATCTATTTAATTTTTACTTTCATCATATTTTGCTTTGGTTTTGATACCCCCAAATTCGATGCTATCTCTTTACAACCCTTGCTTTTCATAACCTATCATCTATATATATATATATATATATATATATATATATATATATATATATATATATATATATATATATATATAAAAGCGAAAATGTGTGTTCGCTTTTTGTGTATGTCCAAGAAAGGCTTTTTTCAGAAAAGCGGTCGGTCGCCTAACAACTTCTTAAAACTTTTTTATATCACATATAAACCGTAATATTTCAGAGGTAACAACGGAGCTCGACTGTCTATTTAATTTACTCGACTTCGGGAAGATAAATATTCAACATTTGTCGCTCGCCGCATGTGGGTTAGTCTTTTCCCCATAACATCTTGGGAAAATAAAAATAAATAAACGTTTCCGCAGTAAATGAAATACTATCCCGCAGTCAAACTTGACCTCATTAAGTCATTAAAACGTGCACCTGCCAACTCCAAGTAATTAAATAAATTCAAACGTGTTTCCGTTTACATCTCGCGGTGGCCCAATGCTTAAAACCGTCGCACCCTTTTTTTTTCACACTTTAATTTACAACTTTACCTCAACGGTTCGGGTTCGATCCTCATACCTACCTACCAAAACATTTTTTTTTTTATTTTAACCCCCGCCGGAGTTTTGATTTACCCAAAACCACACACACCTCCAAACACCCGGACAACGCTGGGTACCTCTCGCTAGTCTATATATATAAAAGCGAAAATGTACGTTCGCTTTTTTTGTATGTCCAAGAAAGGCTATTTTCAGAGAGGCGGTCGGTCGCCTAACAACATTTTAAAACTTTTTATATCACATGCTCGCCTGTCTATTTAATTTGCTCGATTCGGGAAGATAAATATTCAACAGTTTTCGCTCGCCGCATGTAGGTTTGGCCTTTTCCTATAAGGTTTTCCCCTACCCCCAACGTCTTGGCGAGGCGGGGGGAATCATTCTCTCACTAAATGAAATGTTACCTCGCAGTCAAAAGTTGACCTCATTAAGACATTAAAACGTGCACCTGCCAATTTTATTAATTAAACAAATTCAAACGTGTTTCTCTCAGTATGTCGAGGTGGCGCAATGGTTAACGTCCCACGTTTTTGTTTTTCACACTGTAATTTACAACTTTGCCTTAAGGGTTCGGGTTCGATCCTCATACTTACCTACCAAAACTTTTTATTTATTTTAACCCCCTCCCCGGAGTTTTCATTTACCCAAAACCACACTCACCTCCAAATACCCGAGCAACGCCGGGTACCCCTCGCTAGTACTTCAGAAATCAGAGTCCATTTTTTGTAGGTTGTTTCTGAACTCAGTCAACGATGGGTACTTTTGCTAGTATATATGTATATATATATATACATACATTTATATATATATATATATACTTATATACATATTTATATTTATGTATATATGTATATATAGATGTGCATATATATTGATATATACATATATACATACTTACACACACATACACACAGACACACACACACACACACACACACACACACATATATATATATATATATATATATATATATATATATATATATATATATATATATATATATATATATATATATACCATTTACTTAAAAAATACGGTTAGGTAATCATATGATCTACAGACCCGTTTTCTTTGTCGAGACGACCCAGTGTCTTCGACATAATCGCACACATGCTAACCATCACGACGAAGCCACTAGTACCGATAAGTTAGAACCTCTTCAAAGAACACTTAAGACTAAAGTAGAGGAAAACAATTTTGATCATTTTTTTTTCTCATCCACAACCTTTTTATAATCCATAACACTCCTATCTTCATATCATGACGATGATGGCTTAGAAAAAGCCCCATCGTCATTTACAGCAGCTGACTAGCTGGAGGGTAAACGGCATCATTGCTCGCTATACAACTTCAAACGAGACATGGGTTTTTAGAGTGTGAATATGATATTGAGATTGTCGTTTGGGTTTTCGCATGCGCTATATTTCTCATGTCTATTTCGGCAGTTATATATATATATATATATATATATATTGCAATGTATATGTATATATTACCAAAGGCAACAGGAACTACCGATGTTAGATATGCTTCTTAGTGGAGAGAAGCCTGAAGTCTGTAGTTTCAGGTGAACATATACCAGTTTCAATCGTTGTAGGCGGGAGTATTAGTTGGGAAAATTAGATCAGACAGCAAATATGAAAGGTAGTAATTACATTGGGTATATTAACAGAAATTTAGATAAATTAACAATAATCAAAATTCCACTTAAACATAATTAGTTAATTAATTTCACAGTAAAAATGAATACAAATTGCGAAATATATAAATAAACGCATGCCCTTAAGAATTTATTACCTACCCGTTCAAAACTGCTTCAAATAAAGGATCAAATTTCTTAATTTTAAAAATGAATATTCCTTCAGATATTACATAGCCTAGTCATAAATCTCTTCTGCTAAGTCATAAAGAAACCTATTTTTTAAATATTTTTAATGTCTGCCAGAGTGATACCTTAACAATTATTAGACATGCAATTATATATATATACAATTTAGTCTAAATGGTTATTTTTATTTATTACTAAGGCTGTGGCAACCGAATAGGATTTATAGTCTTTTAACTCTCAAATTCAATTCATCCGTTTTTACATAAAATTCATATTAGGCAGCAAAGTTGTTTTAATAAATAAAATATTGGATTTATTTATTTACTTATAAAGTAGTTGCAAGACTCATTATAATTCAGATAAGTTTATATATATATATATATATATATATATATATATATATAAATATATATATAACCAAATCACAAATATAGAAAACATTGTTACATTAGTGATAACTTTTTTCATCACATTCATTGTTTTCAATCCTACTATAATAGTCTGTAATATTCAGCCTACAGTATTTAATCTATACATCTTATAAAAAAAATGTAAGCAATAATATGTAGCATTTACTATGGTTCAATTTATCTCTACAGTTATATAAACCCAACTTTGTTCGCGTGTGTTAGTCCGTTCCTAATAGTCTCCGAAACGGCTGAACAGATTTTCTTGTGAATTTTCAGATCTTTAGTGTATAAGTCTGAGAGTGATCTTAATTAAGTTTTCTCTCAGAATATCTGGGATAATTATCGATAATCAAAACCGTTATTTTATTTTATTTATCATCGGTAAAGCCATTTTTTCATGTCGTCGCTTAGCAACAATTATAGAGTATCAGACCGTAATTTGTACTGTGGGTAAGTTCATAGAATGTTTTCGTTATTTTCCTTCTTTTTTTTTTTTTTTTGCAGGACGTGGTCTGTATGTCCAAACTCCGCACGTAACTTTCTATTTTTTCATTAACCGCATAGAATTGTTTTAGTCTTGAAAATTTACGTGGTTTTATTTATTAATTATTATTTTTGCAGAACATGATCTGTAGGTTCTAGCCCCCTACCCCACGTAAATTTCTTAATGTTTTTTTTTCGTTTACTGGAAAAAAAGTATATAAAATAATTTTATAAAAGAAACAGTAGGTTCTCTGGAGTGCAATGTGGAATAACATACATCCTCGACAAAGTTACAGTATGAAGAAATGTGAAGCTTCCTGCCGTGCAATTTCACGGATTTTTATGACAATAAAAATATAGGAGTGTGAAATATTTTGTGATTATAATACGATCCCTGTCAACGTTGGATGCCCTACTAGACGTTTTTTTCGATAAACAAATTTGAATTTTGAAAGTTTAAATTAATCCTATTATCATTTCTTGATTCTTCCAAGGTGAATTCTCTCTTGTAAAATTCTAATTTTGCAAGTAAAAATACATTTCAAATAAAGCATCGATATTTTTCATCATTTGATTTTTGACCAGTTAGTTATATAAATATATAACGACGTTGAATAATGACAGGCTTACATTATCGCTCCTAGTTTTTATCATTTGATTTTTTCTCTCCAATCATAGTCGCTCTTAATTTAATTATTTCCGCAATTCATTGATCCGTTTTTTCACTTGGCAAAGTTTTTTTCCATCATTTAATTACATTTTAACCCTGGTTACTTCTTTTCTATAATCTTTATTTCATTATTGTCGTTTCGTGTCCCATTCGTTTGATTCTTTTCTTTTTATTCTTTGTGTAATTTTATTTTACTCATTAGATAGTATCACCTTTGTAGTTATGTGTATGTATACTAGTAGGCCGCCCGACATTGCTCGGTCATGAAATACGCTTAAATATTATTTTTTGACGGAGGCAAAATTCGTATTTTAGATTCAATATATTTGTATGATTAAAAACGATTTTTAAAAATCGAAAATCGAAACAAAAACATTAAACTTACGATATACTTTTTTCTATTAATTTTAATGCCTGCGCTATAAAGATATGTTTGCTGCAACAGTACTCCAGTTTTATATATATATACTAGCGGGGGGTACCCGGCGTTGCCCAGGTGTTTAGAGGTGGGTGTGCTCGGGCGATGGAGGGGAGTTAATCAAAGCATAAGAATAAGCGAAGTAAATATTTTTTTAAATATTAAAGAAAAATTAAATATTATATAAAAAAAAGTTAAAACTTACAAAAATCGAAAAAAACCTTACGTAAGGCAAACGAACAATGTTAAATGTTAAAATCGAAAAAAAAAAGAAAACAGAAAAACGAACGTTAAAACTTCTTTCAAAATCAGAAAAATAAAAAAACAATAAATAAAACGTGAAAAATGGCTTAAATAACTCTGTTTCAATATTAAAATTTTAAAAATCGAAAAAAAAAGATCTCTCACACCATGATTCGAACCCAAAACCTTTACGTAATGATCCTGCGCTCTAACCCACTGAGCTAAGACGACGTCAACAAAATTGCGCCAGATTTAAGATATTTAAACTAAATCAGGTTACGACGTCGTATGACGCGTGCGTAGAAGCGGAATCGGCATTTTTTGCTGACCCCCCCCCTGTAGAAAAGTTATGATTTCAGGGTGAAAAAATTAACGTTTTTGGCCAATTATTCGATATTTGTCGGGCGAAGGGTGGAAGTTGAAAATTATATTGATCTGGCGAGAATCCGTGACGCGTGTGGAAAGTTTTTGCGAGACATACAAACACACAAAAACACACATACATACATACAGATATTTTCGCTATTATATATATAGATAGAACGTGAAGATTATATTTATTAATTTATATTTTATCATTTTATTTTATATATCCATATCATTTTACATATTTATTTTATTATATAAGGTAAAGATTTTATTTACTTTTTTATATATTTTATTATTTTATTTTATATATTTACTACCGAGGGGTACCCGGCGTTGCCCGGGTGTTTGGAGGTGTGTGTGGAAAGTCCGGGTGGGGGTGAGTTAAAAAAAGTTAGTATGAGGATCGATCCCGAACCGTTGAGGCAAAGTTTTAAATTAAAGTGTGAAAAAAAAGTGCGACGTAAAACATTGCCCCACCGCGATTGAATTCATTTAATTACATAGATTTGGCAGGTGCCCGTTTTAATGAGTTAACGAGGTCAAGTTTGACTGCGGGGCGGGAACGCTTTCCAAGATGTTATAGGAAAAAGACTAACCCACATGCAGCGAGTGACAAATGTTGAATATTTATCTTCCCGAAATCGAGTAAACTAAATAGACAGGCGAGCTTCGTTGTTAACTGTGAGATATTACGATTTATATGTGCTATAAAAAGTTTTAAAAAGTTGTGAAGCGAGCGACCGCTTCTCTGAAAGAAGCCTTTTGTAGACATACAGAAAAGCGAATACAAAAAGCATACATACATACATTTTCGCTTTTATATTTATAGATTTTCATATTTTCTTTTTGTCAACCGTACAAATTATTAGGTACTGAGCTACTTATTAAGGATTCCGGGGAAATATGGGTCTAAGTATTAATACAGAATTATTGTATAACAATCTTGCACTCGTAGCAGTCGGACTGACGCATAACGACAGTTATTATTTGCTAATTAAATTTGCTGCCATGGCTAATATATTTTGTATTAATTAATTACCGACCTATGTGCACTTACGGGGCGACAGCAGTGATTTACACTACCTCTTTGTATTTAATCTGAATTCATGTCGGTTTCTATCTTATCATGTATTATTGCTTAGTGATTTTTTCCTTATTTTCTGTTCATATCTATGCACCACAACGTTTCTTATGCTCCCCTCATCTTTTAGCATTCAAGTTTTGCGTGTGAACTTGCAGATAAAAACTCTCCGAGTGTCATATCTTGTTTTCCTTTTTGATTATCAACCATGAAGCCCAACGACTTCAAAGGAATTGAATAGTCACTAAGCCTCGCCCTTTATACTGCTATTCATCTTTTACGCACTCTTCCCTTTTTCCTTAGCATCTACGTGTTTCTCTCTCTCTCGCCTTTTTTACATATCTCATGCAGTCTCTCTTTCTCTTTATATATATATATATATATGTGTGTGTGTGTGTGTGTGTGTGTGTGTGTGTGTGTGTGTGTGTGTGTGTGTGTGTGTGTGTGTGGCTATGTGTATTTACATACGTATAAAACAGGAAAATCAACTTCCCGGGAGGGCGACAGGATCCGATATCATAAAAGAATATTTATATGTCTTAGTGCATAATATCATTCCGTTGTGTTCTGATATTTTTGGGAGTTTCAAATCTACAACTTCGGTTAAAGTAAGTGACGTCATCGCTTAGTCATGGCATGTCTTTGTGATGTCATACACTATAACATCAGCTATTCTAATCGTGGGCAAACAAGTAAAAATAAACAAGATACAAATAATGTCACCATAATAGACAAATACTCGATGTATAAAAGTAACGTAGATTTTCAAATTGTAAATGAAAAAAATATATACACTCACAAATAAACTTATGATTATAATAATTCAATTAAAACTAGGTGCCCTAAAAACAAATACAGCAGTACACATCTCAAGGTTTCGTGAAGAATAACTAAGTTTATTCATACTCAATGAACAATGATAATTGAAAGAGAGATGTACAATAGATTACATAATTTTATGTTTTGTACATTTTTAATGGCGAAAAAGAACGCGAAATTGTAGAGAATCAAACGGTTCTCGGTATAAGTTCTCTAAATATGTTTCATATTTGTAATAGTTTGCTTTTCAAATCGGTTTTAAACTTCACTTTTGTCTTCAAAAATACCTCAGCAGCCTGTGTGTTCATTTGCATTGTATTTATATAATCAGTTTGTTTTTTTTATGTTAAGACATGCTCTGTTGGTTTTCACTCTGTAATTATGGATAGTAAAACTAGTTAAGTATTAATCATTCACATTCATCGTTTTTTATTCACAAATAACATTTTTCGATGAGAAGAGTAGTCCGTATAAACTGAACATTTCAAATAATTCATTTTTAACTGATAAAAATCCGACACCTAACACAGAACCTTTAGAACATATACATAAGAACCATCGCATTTGCTGCTACAAATTAGACGAGTATTTCATACCGGGCTGGATGTACTCACGTCTGACAGTATCCTATATCTCTTCAAAGTCACCAGCGAATATGCATGGAGTATTGTTGCCATTTATGGGGTGTGTTATCAACAGCCTCAAGCCTAAAAGGTCCCGCACTGATAAAAACAGCTTCAGCCCTATCTCCATTCACGCGATGTTCAATCCCAGTGTTTGTCTTACAAAGACGTCCATGGTAAATATGACTCGGAACACTTTTGTTTACCCGGAAAATAGAACAATTACAGAAATATTTGACTCGTTTGTTCAGGTAAATATCTTTATGTCTTTATATAAAAATACCGATGCCGTCATACTTATTTGCCTAAAAAGCTAATGCATTTGCAAATGTGTTTGAGCACGCTGTTTAAAACCTAGAAATATTAAATTAATTTATCAGTAAGTTTAAAACCAAACATCGATCTCCTTATTGGGGTCCATCTGTTTATGCTTTTGTTATTGCCCATCATAATCATTACCTCAATCAGCATCGAATCATGGGTCTGGGTCTTTTAAACGATCAAACATAAGACCTCGCAATTCCTGCAAAATAGAAGCTTCCTATGTATTATCAATGGATTAGTATCTCTCGAAACACGTAGCATCTCGACAGTTTTGGAGAATCTAAAAAAGGGTTATTAATAGTAGCAATCTGCTATTCCTCAACTTTATGACATTCTTTATGTCATTTCGTCTTCTAAGGGTAAAGCTGATTGTTCTGTTCGTCTCTGCGATTACAGTTCTTTAGATAGGTATTGGATATGACCTTAAACTATATCCGATGGTGAGGCCCCAGCTTGCGGGCTTTGGGGAGTGTGGAGCAACACTTTAATTGCCATTACTCCCAGGTCAACTCTGAACCGGAGTGATAGTACCTGGTAGAGTCCCAAAAATGGGATAAATAAAAACTGACTTGAAAAAAAAATATATTCTATAATTTTTTCTCCGAATTACTGGATTCGTACATGTTAGGGTCCCAACTTGGGATTAAATAGAAACCGAATTGGAAAAAAATATATTCTATTAAAATACGTTTCTTAAAAATAACTAGATTTGGCATTAAATCACCTGAGAAATAGGGCGGTATGCCTTAAAACAAAAACAACCAAACCAAACCAATCTTCTCCAGATGATTCTGGTGCTGTTATTCTTCAAAAGTGATCAGACTCTTGATTCTATAACTAATATTCCATAAAACTGTTTTTCTCAATTCTGTTTTACTTGTAGTTGGAAAGAGGTGTATGTTATTTTTATATTTAGACATGTTCTGTCAGTTTTCACTCTGTAATTAACAAAATATTTAAGATTTTTGTCAAGGGTTAATTAGTTTATTTGTTGGAAAATCTGGGCATTTCTGGTTATATGCTTTTCCTGATTTTGGTACAACAGAATATCTTTCAACACTAGTAACAGAACGGATTCATCGAATTATGGATAAATCAAGAAAAGGCAGAGAAGGCGCTAAAGAGAGTGTGCCATCCTGATTTCTGCATACACTTAATAGCCGTATTATTATGGGGGAAGTTCTTGACATAATTATGTTTTTCTGACTGAAGCCTGGGATGGCGTACCTTAATGTTCTGTTTGTATTAATATCGTTGTTTCAGGGTTGTGTTAAGTTTAACATTGCTTTATGTCTATATATAACCTTCTATATAATATAATTAATACAATTAACAGTAATGCTGATGACATCACACTATTATTTATTTTTAAATATGCCTTTCAGCTTCGTGACGGTTGATTCAATTTTGGGCCAGGAGGTTGACTGATATCATCCGTAAGAACAGGAAATTGACTAAACGTATTGATAAAAAAATATTGAAATAACATAATAACATCGAAAACATAATATTAAGATAGCATGATATTGTTTGCATAATATAGTATTGATAACATAATATTGAAACAACAATATCAGATCAAAAAACAAAACAAAAAATGACTGCTTGATAAGTACTCTATAGGCGGTTTTGATGTGTTCATTATATAAGGAATACGGTGCACTTACTTTAGAGGAATATTTCTTTATCAAACGGTTTTAAAATTCATTTGAACAGCGCTTAATATATACAATGTTTAGTATCCTATTCAAAAAAATGTTTCTCTTATAAATATTCAATTAGAACAAGATTCAAGTTATTCACTGAACATTGATTTGGTCCGTTTTTTCTTGAGGAAATTATATATCCCCTTACCTTTGTGAAATTAATATACATTACCACCCTTAACTTCATCATCATGAAATCAATTTTCTATTTATGAAATAAATCTCTTTAAATATTCAATGCTCTGAGTTATTTTTTCTGATAATGACGGTTATGTTGATCTTTTACAGGTCATATAATTTTCATACGTGGAATACAAAAGTATATTGTTTACGATAAATTTAATTAAAAGAAATGATACTGACTCATGGGTTGCAAGTTATTTACGATAGAAGGCCACTTGCGTATAAAGTATTAGAGGATTATAATTTATAGAGAATTGGAAACGATACGTTAATGGCTAGGATTTGGTTATTTAATTGATGACTGGACATATATAAAGCAGTATATTTTAGAAGATTGAAATTGAACCGACTTTATTCGATTCAACAAATAACCAACTATGCAGAGGCACATTTTAAAAAGAACATTTCAATGGTACACAAAATAATTGGCAGAGAGTATATTTTGTAAGCGCGCACGTTTTCGCTCGTTGGAAATGAGGATGACAAATCAAAATAATAAAGTCTGTTTTAATATAAGCACCGATGCTAGTCTTAATTTTTCAAATATTTCTACTAAATGTGTGGGCCATATTTCCTTTGAACTTCTCTTTAACTTAAGACATATCTACCCGTTCATCGAAAGAGAATGGAGACTTGCTGGCTTTCAAATGTTTTATCTAAGGAGATGGTATGGGAGACCAGTATCTTCTTCTAATCAAGTCTTAACTTGTTCTAAATTAGTTTAAAGATTGCAATTCACGGGCAAAGTCTGACGGCAGCATTTGTTTAGATTTCAACATTTTTGGGTACATCTGCTTTTCAACGCTTTTTAATTTGAACTGATTTTTAAAATCTGTTGATTTCTCTCCTCGAAAGCATTACAGATACTCTTTTTTATTGAACACCTATTTTCAACGCATGTTTTCTTTTTCTAGACGGCTAACCTTTAACTCTTTTCACTGAATCACTCAACCTGCCTATGTGAGAAATAGTCTCTATGGACGAAATGTGATCACCTCTTAGAAGATTTATAAGTCGATTCGTTTCCTGCATAAGCAGAGCAGAATGGACTAGACGGCATATGTGCAGATGCCGCAATAGTACTCTATGATAAGACGCATATGCATTCGTATACATGTAGACGATTGTGGCCGGAAGATATACTTTATATAACGGTAGAAATATCAGAGCAGTTTCCCATGAGATTAGCATTAATGTGATATAATCTTCTATTTTATCTGGGTTATTTGTTCTTCAGTTAAGCTTCTAAATAAAACAATTAATATTTCATTGATTTCATCCGTGGCTTACAGTAACAGTCGTATACTATGTGTTTTTTCTTGGTTTTCCCTTAATTTTGTTTTAATATAATTATATCCAAACATTAATTCCTAATATCTAATCGATTTACTTTTCTTATTTAGGTGTTTACACCGTTTTATTTCATTTTTGAAATGCCATTAAGCGTTAACATTTAATTTCATTTTCAGAACAACATTAATAAGAGTTTTTTTTTTAATTCACCGATAGAAAAATGTTCAGTCTCATCTTTAATAGGTTGGAATAATATACGATCAATAAATGTCATGAACTTTCTATATTTTGCAGATGAGGGTTGGCCATTCGTATTCTGTAGAGTATTCTGAGTACTCTTTCTATCTTGCGTGGCATTTTTCCCACGTTTCGATCGATGTAACCTCATTCCTTTTTCAAGTGTACCTTACCAAATCTCTAGAATCTTGATGATAACGCGGATATCCTCAGGTATTTTGGACTGTAACCCTTCATATTATCCACAGGAAAGCGTGATCTCACTAATGATTGGTAAACTTGTACAGTATTACAAAGAATGAGAATAATAATAGTGTATATTTGTAATAAAATTAAAACAACATCTGCCAAATATAATACCTTAAAGGTAAAACTAAAACAAGACAAAAATTTTACACTGTCTTGCATATTTTCAAATTCGCTTTCATGACTTCATAAAAAGGAAGCAATGTTAATGGCGCATGTATGCCACAGTCTTCCAGAAGTTTTAGAGTAGCATATGACATAAATAAAGAGTTAAGGTTGGTCCTGCAGTCGTGCCAATGACATTTTACATATTGTTGTACACAAACGACTGTTAATACAGGTAATATCCATGATGGCACGCGTCTACAGCAAATGGAATGCGTATGCTTTTGGGATTTATCGACTGAACCCTTGTCTACGTGCTATTACGAGGCCAAATTTCAAAGAAAAACCCATTATTTGTGACTGAAATCGTTGAAGAGTTACGGAGACTGAAGTAGGTCAATTAAATCAGGTGACCTTTTATACGCCGGAAATAGTTATGCAAAGGTCATGCCAAAAGGAAACATATTATTAAAACAAGCGACTTTTCATTCTGTAGAATTTATTTTTCTATATACTCAAAATCATTCTCAGTACAGTTTTTCAGCAAAGAACGATGGCAGTGCATCGGAGTCTGAGTCGTTGTTCCAGACGTAAGCCCTCCTATTTTAACCTACACATTTAAAAACCTCCGAAGATGAGAGAAATGCCATTGAAACAAACGGCCTTATTGTGTTCCAAGATGTGTTTTCCATATATACACTGTCATACTTAATGCGCGCTTGCAAAGAATTCAATGATACTTATCTGCTTCTGACGCATGCCTGTGATAAGTGTTGTTTTCTTAGAGCCTTACGCCCTCGATACCTACACCATAGGAATAAAAATATCCTGTCATTTATGCATATGTTAAGTAATATTGACAGGCACTTTGCAATATATCGGCGGAACATGAAAGACAAATAATTACGTTTGAAATGTCATTTTTTAATATGCTATTAATAATTGTATTCTATCTTAAAGATAGTATTTTTATCAATTATTTTGAAAAGATTGAATCTACCTTATGATCCTGTGATGCATGTGTTCATATAGATAAATAGATAATACTAAACTACAATATTGTAGATAGTCATTATTAATACATTAGTTAAGGTATAAGACCTACATTCAGGTATATGTGACAATCTTCAAGTTCATATTATCTACAGTTTTCCGATTTAATAGTATATCCTTATGTTCGGAAGATGAACTTTGTAGGATATTCGAGCGCACATCTGCTGCGGTGTTATAAAAATAACATTTTAGTTAAAAACGATAGACAGTATAATGCATAAAGTTAAAAATTAACACTGGCGATATACAAGTCTTCCTAAACGATCTATTATGTTTATTGTTTTCCGAGAGTTGGAGGTTGATTAGATATTGCATGCTGTTATAACTAAGAATAAAAAAGTGACTACTTCTCAATAGCCAGACTTGACGTATGAGAAAACTTCAGTAGATGAAATTTAACGTCCTTATTTTTTCTTATATTTTCGAGATTGAAAATTAGGTAGATAATTTTGAAAAGGCATACATTTAATGAAATTGATTCGCAGAAACTGAATCGTTGACCATAAAAATAATTCATACCAATGACATAGTTTTTGCTGTAATATATACTAGAAGGAAGAATCGACATTCCTAGTGATTAAATAACGATAACTATGTACTTTTTAACTAAGTTGTTATGACTTACATTACATTCATTGTTTTTACTACCCCCCTTCTTATGGTTTATCTCTTATATAATATTAGCGGGCGTGTCGGTAGTAGGCAAGAAGGCACCTGTGAGGCGAAAACAAAATAAAAGAAAAGCTGACCTCTTACTGCTACGCTACGGCGCGAGAGGAGGTGAAGAGCGTTCAAATATCAGTTAAAATTTGTGAATGAAAATATCCGCAAAGAGAATAATAATAGCAATATGTCGAATTATATATCTGATAATTTCTGTTCCTAAACAATTCTCAAGAGTCTGCTTATCTACGTGGCTTTCTCTGCCTTGTTTCTTTGCTTTACCTTATCTACATTTCGTTTTCTATTTAAATTAGCTAATCGTATTATCATATTTTATATTTATTTCTGTCTGATCTTTTATGCTTTCTCTTAATATCATTTTCCTGTGTTTATTACTCTAATTTTTACCATCTCTTGTTGTCCTCTTTATTTTCTTTCACTCATTCTCTATTTTCCTTCTTTCCTTTTATAAAATTAGGTTCCCCACCCTTTTTTGACTTCTCTCTGATTTAACCATTAATAATTTTCCTCGCCATGACAAAATTGTTTACCAATCTTCCCTCTTTTGTCGGTATCAGCTTTAAGTATGCATAAAACAAGAATCAATTCGTCCTATTACTTTCGCTTGTCGGCACTTAATATCGGCTTTTAAACTCATCGCACTTAATAGTTTAATAGGGATCAAATTAATTATCAATTGAGAACAAAGAACGAAAACGACCTTTACTGTCAAAGCTCATATAAAAGGGAGCAAAATAGATTCTCATTTGAGATATATATTATTTATGTATTTAATTATGATGGCGTTCTGATCATCTGTATGTTTTACATGAATACTATACGAACTTCAAATGTTACACGTGAATACTATACGAGCTTCAATGTACTTATGTATGCATATGTTATACTCTGTTGATATGAAGTTGATGCCGGGTTTAGATTGTGAGACTATATGCTGTAAACAGTTGCAGTTGAACCTGAAATACTATGAATTTAAGAGAGATATTTACATCAATTGTATTATGTGTACATTAGCTGTACAAGAAAACATGATACCAAAAAGCAAAAATATTCAATGTATGAACAATTAAACAAAAGCGATTATGTCATATTCAGTAACACATAGAATTACTATTATATATATGCATATATATATGCATATATCTATATATGTATGTATATATATATATATATATATTATATTATATTATATTTTAAAAATAATAAAAATAATATATATGCCGCTCCCCATGTAAGGGTATTAAATTGGTTAAAGGGAAAATTATTCCCAACATATAGGTAAACATGCACTTTCGTAAATCATTGAATCCATTCAAAACGTATCGCAAAAATAAAAACAAACAACATACACACACACACATATATATATATGTATATATATATATATGTGTGTATGTATGTATATATGTATATATAAATGCAACTTTGTCAGTGTGTTTGAGCTCGTTACTGATAGACTCCTAAACGGCTGAACAGATTCATTTTTATATTACCAGAACTTTAGTGCATAAGTCACGGAGTGATCTTAGTTAAGTTTTGTTTAAGAGTACCAAATATTACTGTTTATCGATAACTGATAATGGAAACCGTTATTTTAATGTATCGGTAAAACTATTTTTCATGCAGTTGCTTAGCAACACTGATAGAACAAAGGGCTGTGAAAATTCTACTAGGGATAAGTCGATAGCGTTTTTTTTTTCAAATTTTTTATAAACTTCAAAAAAGTTTTAGTAGTGGTAAAGTAAATTATGTTTCTGTTTTTGAACGTCCATTTAAAAAGCAACTGATCCTGAAGATATTGCAAAACAGACTACACACATATTCGTGAAAATATGATTGCGATGTTTCCTATATGTCGCTTTAACAAAGCATAGTCTCCAACAATCAAGCACAAGTAGTATGCCCGGCAACATAAGATAAGGAATTTTTCAACACAGTTGGAATAATTGTAGAACTATACAGCGACAACCACGCAAATTCTTTTAAAAAACAGATAGTCGATATTTATCCCATTGTTTCTTTCGCATATCGTTCAGGAAATCATAGCCCTCATATTCTCGCTAAATTAGATAGTTTGGAGCTCGAAGAATAGCTGCTAAGGGGACAAGTCAAAGAAACTGTATTGTAGCTGGCACATTACATCCACTCTGTGCGGGCTACATTGATCAGTAAAGTGTCAATATAACCGACATTTAATCAAATAATTTAAAGATTACAAGAACAAAATTAGAATTGCCAGTGATGCAGAGCAAAAGAACAAGCATAAAACCAAGCCCCGAACAAGTCTGTTTAATAAATTCTGTTATCATATATATATATATATATATATATATATATATATATATATATATATATATATATATATATATATATATATATATATATATAACACGACACATGTAAAAAGATAAATATTAATATTAATGTGTATCCGAGAGAGACACGTGGTTTGAAGTTACTTGCTTATAAATGAAGAAATCGAAAATTGCCCCCAATCGAGAAATTGGATCTCGATCACAAAGTAAACGTTGACTTTATTAGTGGCAATACCAGGAATTACCATGAAAAATAAGGTAATTATTCCCTATTTAAGATGATACTATTTGCATAAAGAGTAAACAGTCTATAAGCAACGTTCAACTCCAGCATATTTATTTGCACTAAAATTAGCCGTTTTACCTTTTTTTAAATAGATACTAGCGGGGATGGCTTTTTTTCGTAGATCGAATCATTTCAATCGTATAATTTCATTCATAAATAGCTTAAGGTTTTATGAATTGACCCATTTTTTAATGACATAAATGAAATTTATGAACTAAGTTTAGATGGTTTAATGTATACTTAGTTTCGTTTCAATAAAACAAAATTAAGCGTCTACACTGCAGAATGTATATAACTATGCTCTTCTTATGGTTGTTGAACTTTAGTTGGGATAGGTGTAATACAACAACGAAATGCAATAGACCGAAGTAGTAGCCATGTGCATCACTAGATATGTGTTCGAATTACGGTAGGAAATATGCCCAGTAAGATATCTTATAGTTATTAGTGTAAATTAAATCGTAATTATGAATGGAAATACAGTACCTTTGGCAGTCTACATTTGTCATATAAATATTGTGGGTTTTATTCATTCGGAGTTCGTGGTTGACTCAAAACTGTTAGCCAGACATAGAAACGTATGACGTTTATAAAATGATAACACGACTGAAAACACCAGTCAAATTATTTATAAATACAGATTATCGATCTCCATCATGAATGCTGAAACGAACAATCTCTTTTATAATATAAATACAATGACCGGACAGTTTAAAACGCTGCTTAATCCCGATTGACTTCACTCAGTTAATCCATTCACTTAACTTTATGAAACAAAAAACACTTAAAATATAAGTGCATTATAATTATAGGAAAACGTTAAAAAATAACAACAAACACTTCATCAAATCTCCGCACTAACGTAATGTACTTGCAATAAACCTTATCCCTGAGTTGCTTTCGAGCCTTGATAAGTGGTGACCACTGTGTAAAAAAATAATTCACAAGATATAAATAATTAGTTTTGTTCTTTTAAGTCAATCGCATAATGTCGGAATTAAAAAAAACAAAAAAACTTCGTTGTATATTTCGCGTGCCTTTGTCACACCAAGAATAGTTTCGGAGTCCCTATGGAACCAACTCACACACGGACACACAGTTCCTTTAATATAATGTAGATTATTATGTCTCTATCTTTACATACGCATCTTTATTTATTTCAAACCTAACGCCTATTGTATGAGTGACACAACCGATTATGTTCTGTTTCACTAATTTGTTTACATCATAATATTTCATTTTATACTTCATTTCTAGGAATCGTAATATTGATGTAGAAAACTTGCATTGGATCTCTTATATAGTAAATATGCATGAATACTAGAGGGGCCGCTAGAAAAGCGGAAAAATTGAACGTCAGCTGAGATCATCAACAAAATGCGTGGTTGCTATTTTGGATTGGTGCTGTGGAGTGTTATAAAAACATATCGTTGTTATACGCTGCAGTGAAGAGCATGGACGATATTTTGCTTATCTATGAGTATAATAAAACATTTGTGATTGAAAAATGTTGCAATTTTGTACAAATTATTGTTTGTAAAAATAAATCATTGTTTGACAAATGTCCCGCTTTTCAAACGACCCCACTCTTATTTATATATCATTAAACAATATATTCCGTTATGAAAAGCATTAGTTATAGAGTTGGGTGACATTTTTATTTTTGTATTCGTTTCGGTTTCCGGTTGTCAGTCGATATTTAATTAGTATATTTTCGTTCTCTGTACTGCATCCATTATTTCAGGTAGTGTGACATTATTTTCTGTTTTTTTCTAATAATTACAAAGTGGAATTTCTTTGTAATTCTATCGTTTTCTAATTGACGATGGAATATTTCTACGTTGTTACAGCTTGAAAGACAAGTGTGTAAATATTACTCTACGCATTGCATATTATCATTTCATCAATATGTATTTTGATATGCATTTCTACGTAGTTCCATGTTGTTTACGTTTAGTTCACTTTTAAATTGTTAAAACGGTTCCATGAATAGTTCCATCTTAACGCGGTATTCGCTTTGTGACATAAATACTAATTTGACGAATTGTTTTCTCATTAAATGATATAATGTTTCAAGGACCAATATTTGAACATTTCTTCTTAATAAAAGATCGTTACATCGGCATCAATAAAGACTGGATGGATGGAGCTTAAATGATTACTTGGCTCTATTTCCGATTTTCACAAGTCGACATGTACATGGGCTCGCAAGAACAAGCTGGCCTGATAATACGTCGCTCTACAAGGACACCTAACATATTATCCGAAGACAATATGAAATGACCATCTCTTTTTTTTATTACATTTTCACCTCAAACAAGACACCTATCCACTTTGGTGTAGGGGCTACTATCAGGGGCAGTCACCACTGGGGCACTATGTTGGGATTTGGGCAGCAAGAGGTATGTTTACGATACACTTGAACTCCTGCATGTCAGTACAGTTAGGGAAGCAGGGACCTGGAATGGAATTCCAGAGTCTAGCGGTTCTGGGGAAGAAACTATTGGAGTAGAAAGATCTTTTACATCTAGGGATCTCTACTGTGTGGGGTTGGGATTTAGCTGCCTGTCAGGTTTGTGGAGGGTATCTACGTCGTGTGGGCACAAGTGTCTGCAGTTCGTCAGATCATTCACCATTAAAATACTTGTAGAACAGACAGAGAGATGCAACATTTCGTCGATGGGGCAGAGGCTGAAGCTTAGATGCCAGGTCAGGGCCTATCTGATTGGCGACTCTCTTTTGAACCTTGTCTAGGAGCGAGAGACTATTAGCAGATGCACCAGCCCAAATGTGACAACAATACTCCATACATGGGCGAATGGTGGCCTTATAGAGGTACAGGATACTTTCGGGTGTTAGTAGTTTTCTAGCACGGTAGAGAGAGCCTACCTTCTTCGCAGCGGCACTGGCAATGTTTTCAATATAATTGTTCCAACTCATGTTTCTTGTGAACGTTAGGCCAAGCAGTTTGAAAGATGTACTCTCAGACAGGGAGTCACTGGCTATTGCTATTCGTAACAGAGAAGGTTTCTTGTAATTATTGAAGGAAACCAGTTTAGTCTTTGCAGAATGGAATGTGACCATCCATTTATGTTCCCATTCCACTACAGAATGGAGGTCATCCTCTAGTGTTTTTGCCATTTCTTTAGTTATGTGTTCATTTGTTTTCCTGTCATGCCTGTTATAGAGTGTGGTGTCATCAGCATATATACTCATCTCAGAGGCAGTTTTGTGGGGGAGGTCATTAATAAATATTAGGAATTATAGAGGTCCAATATAAGTGATTTATAATGATAGGAAAACGTTTAAAAATAATTTAAAACATATAAATAATTAGTTTTGTGCTTTTAGGTCAATTGCATAATGTCGGAATTAAAAAAAACAAAACTTTGTTGTATATTTCGCGTTCCTTTGTCACACCAAGAATCGTTTCGGAGTTCTTATATACCAACTCACACACGGACACACAGTTCCTTTAATATAATATAGATCTGTTTACTCAACACTCTCTTTATACATAGAGTGGCGCACCTTTTCTAATCTGTGCTTGTTACTCCAGATGAATTATCTATTTAGAATCCAGGAAAACCATCAAACCAAAAACATTTACTAAAACGTAGTGAACTGGTCAAAAAGTGGGAGGGAATATTCATATGACTATCTCAACATTTTCTGGATTAAAGACAAGTGTAATGTAATACCTATTCGCAGATATATCGCTAAATAATGAGCAGCTATAAATAAACGTTTTGTTTTTTATAGTTGAAGCCCACAGTACAGCTGATACATTGCATAATGCCTGGTGTATAGTCGTCACGAGACGGCTGAATCGACATGTACTGACAGAAGCTTTCACGGAATATCACACGCGGTCGTTAGCCTCGTGTAATCTGCAGGCGAGAGTAATAATATAATACTGAATTGATTAAGAATTATACCTGCTTATGTTGATGACAACACTAAATTTCACGGACAAATTGTGATTATAAGAATCAACATACCTAAATACACACAGGAAAAGTGTAAAAAAAAATAAGCACGCTTTAGGTGTTACTCTTCGTATATTTTCTGTGACTTTATTCGCTTCTTTATCTGTGTATAAACACAAATTTATATTCAAAACATATGCCATACTGAAAGCTATTAATTATAGCTATTCTATTGTTGGGTATTAATTGCTAAATCGTGTCTAAATTTATTTATTCATCGGACGTCCAATCGTATTTAAGAATATGCAATCTAAAGTTCGTATTCTGAAAAAAAGTGCTCTCATCGAATTTAAGACGATCCACAGACAGCACATGCATTTATATGGTAAAATGTATGAAAAGCGTAATAAAATCTTCATATCAGAAAGCCTTTCGTTCAAGATTTTGTAGCGATTTCAAAGATTAACTAATCGCTCATAAAGGAGGTCGATGGTTACGTCGACGGAAATGGGAATAGCATAAAAGATGAGAACAATAGTTGGAAAATACCAATAATTTAAAATAATATATTAATATCTTCGTGGTTATATTGTTATATGACTACGCAAATTACTATAGTTTTGATTCCTCTTAGGGAAACTAGGATCCTAATTGTTATGCTATTTAATTATTAATGTCTCAGATATTATCACAATGTCTAATGTAAGAGAATTCACGAAAGTATTGCAAAGAAAGGAGAGCGGTATTTTCCTGCTGCCAAGCGATTTTCAAAGACGACTTATCGCGACACACTTGAAATAGTTACATTGTAATCTCGCTTCTTACTTATTGGCGTATTATTCTATTAATCACTCCATTAATGGTTAATCTACTAAGAACCACTTGAGAATTAGCTCATGACAAGCCTGAAGTAATTTGAGGATACATTAAGAGAAACGTTTGAATAACGCTGTACATTTAAAGAAAGGTCACGGACGTGTTATGTTATAGTAGATCTTGTTGGGCGATGTCAAGTGTATTTGAGTGGCGTGAGATTATTATATGGACCACCCATCCTTTTTTGTTCTTGAAAACTAATTCCCTGTAATAGTCCTGCGTAAAGAGCTTCCAGATTGTGAAGGCACATGAAACAGACGCAGATTATATTTAAAAGTGCTGATTATATTAAAATATACACAAAGCCTTATTTTTGGTTTGTTTTATTTCACAATTTCTCATTCTGAATAAATGTTGTGCCACCGGGTGCTGATTGGTTGAGTAGATCACAAATTATCACTAAGTTTAACTATTTTGCTACTAAGGTTCACATGTTAGATTTGTTTCAGTTGAGAACATATCTTGTTTTGACATATTTGTCTGCACTCTATATTTAACGGAACGAGTTTATATTCAGTTTGTTGCTGATATTTGCATTATTTTATACGAAAACAAAAGTACCCGTCTCTATACTCAGCGCATAATTACTCTATACGGACAGCGCCGTTTTATTACAAAGGAAAATCTTTCTATGAACCCGGAATTTACAAGTATTCCCCAAGTATCAGACGATGATGTAGCTGCCATTTGAGATTTTGAGAATGCTGTTTAAAGCACGCTATGTGTATTTGCGAGAGTAGTAAATTGGTTTTCTTTTTATGATAATATATTTTTCTATTTCCCTGCAATCAGTTATCAATACTATTCCTCCACCGTGAGATTATGTGAATGAATGTGCTCTTCTGAACACTAATCTCTTCTTTCTCTCTGTACTATTATTTTCACTGCACATATGAAAAGAACCTTTCTACGTTTACTGTGTGAGTTAATTCAAATATAATACCTAGGAAAACCCCTTTTTAGAGAAAAATGTAACAATCTGTAAAAGAGTAAAAATCTGTAATAAAAGAAACACTCTGAAAAAACTCAAACAAAATATGGCCGTCTGTAAAAAAGTAAAAATCTGTAATAAAAGAAACACTCTGAAAAAACTCGAACGAAATATGGCCGCCTGTAAAAAAGTAACAATCTGTAATAAAAGAAACAATCTGAAAAAACTCAAACGAAATATGGCCGTCTGTAAAAAAGTAAAAATCTGTAAAATAATAGGAATCTGTAAAAATGTTTAAATTTGTTAAAAAGTAAAAATCTCTAAAAATATAAAGATCTGTAAAAAAGTAAAACTTTGTAAAATATAAAAGTCTAAGAATGTGACAATGTATAAAACAGTAAAAATCTGTAAAAAGTTGCAATTTGTAAAAAGGTAACAATCTGTAAGCAAAGTAAAAGTCTTTAAATATAAGTTATTATCTGTAAAATATAACAATATGGAAAAGTAACAATCTGTAAAAAAGTAAAAATTTATAAAATATTACAGTCTAAAAAGTAAAAATATGTATAATAAAATTGTAAAAAAATTCAATTTGTAAAAAAGGAAACATCGTCTAAAAAGTAAAAATATGTAAAATAAATTGTAAAAAAATTCAATTTGTAAAAAAGTAAAAATCGTGTAAAAAGTAACAATCTGTAAAAAAGTAAAAATCGTTAAAGATGTAATTATCTGTAAAATATAACAGTATGAAAAAGTAAGAATCTGTAAAAAAGAGTAACCCTGAAAAATGAACATCTTTCAGACAAAAGTAGAAATTTGCAAAATTTATTACCACGAGACTGCTTATATTTACGCACTCTCAGGTCATATTCACAGTTAAAGTAAATAATTAGTTGTCCTAAAGCATCGCTATATAAAATAAATCTTTCTTTCCGTTCTATTTCTGCTCCTGAATATTTTTGTAATCTCCTCCCCTATGTACCAAATATGAAGTGTTGATCAGGAAAGATCGTTTCCCTTGTGAAATTGGTAAAAAAGACAAATGTTGTCTTTAGTATCGTATTTTACTTATTATATCTTACCAGGGAGACTCGATGTTGTGAAGGATTGGGAAATAATCAACGAATGTTTCACACTTCCATATTTTTATTCTCATCGAAATTGGTACAATCGATTAGTTTTCAAACAACTCGATATATTGCGTGCTTTAGTTGGTCAGGTATCGCGATGCATCGGAGTGAAGCCCACATACTTCCTCACACTGAGTTACTCCTCAAAACACTTTCTTCTTTACAAAACCCACTGTTGCTTTTATAAATTTTTGAATAAAAGTTGTATATTCAAAAGTCAACGTTCATGCTTTAATTGATGTCGAAGCATAAACATTTATTTAAAATAAAAAGTCAAATATCACGTTTTAATTGTAATTTAAAGAAACACATTCCTTTCGAACGCACTCATATTGCGTCAAAGGAATTACTGTTGATTTTACATGTCGAAACTTTCGGCTTGTGTAATAATAAACATTTCAAATGCACATACGATGTTTGGTTGAATTCGGTGTTAATTTTGTTCTAAATTGTGTGGAATTCCTTTTATCCGATCATTTATTTTACCGATTATCTATAAGTATCGCAGATATTTCGACACAATACTGAATTAAGAACACGGTCGGGCACATTAAGTACTTTTATATGACATTTCATGAAAAAATGCATATACGTGTTGGAGTCTATCAGTAAAAGAACTCACACAGGCACACAGGGACACACACACATATAGAAAGTTCCTTTTATATAATAATAGAGATAGAGGTTGTGTTTACATATAGTCCCAAATACTAGAAAGATATAACTACATGAAAGCCGTCTAAGAGTTGGAAAATATTACTTAACGTACACCAATGTTCTATTTCTTAGTCTATAACTGATAATGATATCTTATATGTAGACGTCTAGAAGATAAAAGACATAACACAAGAGCGTGAACTATAGCTGCAACCAAACGTTTCCTTCATCCACAAAGGCCATCAACTCCCCGTATTTCCTCCTATAACAGACAAAACGCTATGCAACATACAAATATCTGTGCGTGATGTCGTCAAACTAATAAAGAACCTTGATTCCAGTAAAGCAACTGGCCCTGACGGCATTCCAATTATAGTGTTGAAAAAGCTTCAACCACAACTTTCCCCCATATTACAAAAATGTTTAAGCGTTGTTTTGAGGGGATTTGCTTCCCCACATCATGGAAAACCTCATTAGTATGTCCTGTATTTAAGAATTCAGGTGATAAGTCATCTCCCTCTACGTACAGACCAATAAGTCTCCTGTGTGTCATGAGTAAGTTGCTGGGATCAATATTAAATTAAGAAGTGGTTAACCACCTCAGCAGAAATAATCCTCTTATTGACATGCTATTGCAAGGGGCACGTTTCCGTTCTGCCAGATCTACAGCATATGTGCTAACGGTTATATCACACACGATTAGTGAATCTCTCGACAAAGGCTTCCTTTCTAGGACAATTACTATTGATATATCATAGGTCTTCGATAAGGTATGTCATAAGGGCCGACTTCAAAAGATTTCCAGCTACTGTATAACTGGAAATGTTTTCTCAATTATTAAATCATTTCTCTCTAATAGGCTCATAAGAGTAGTGGCAGAAATCAGAAGCCCATAGTTTTAATGATGGTGTCCCTCAGGGGTCAATCGTGGGCCCAACTCTCTTCCGGATCTACATCAATGATCTCCGAAAACACATACTTAAACCATTGGTAGATATCTACGTTGATGACACAACCATTTATGGCAACACATCAAAGGTCGTAAATGACAAAGTCTCTCTGATTCTCTTTCCTCGGATCTTGAGCACGTGGTAAGATGGGAGAAGAGGTGGCTGGTTATTTCTAAAACATCTTAAACCAAGCTTTAATCTTTACATAATCAAGGCTCTGATCCCCATCTGGCATCAATTGAAATGGATAGCTCTCGACCTGGGGAGACTTCATGTTTTGACAAGCTTCTGAGATTGACTTTTACTCCTGATCTGAAATGGAACATGTACATCAAATCTGTTGATAAGGTCGCTGGAAAAATTGTGGTATCCTTCTACAGCTCCAGTAGATATGTCACTGCTGTTACAATTCTCTATCTATATAATAACCAAGTATGTTCTAGTATGGTGTACTGCTGCCACATCTAGGCAGGAGCTACTAAAAATAGCCTATCCTGCCTTGACAAAGTACAAAATAGACTTCGTTGCTTAGTGGGGCATGCCTTTTCTGTTCCCAAAACCTCTCCCCCACACAAGACAAGTTACGAGCCTGTCTTTGTTTTATCGTTATGTCCATGGCAAGCGCTCGTGCGAACTCCAATCCCTATTCCACTCTACCCAATCTTTCACGAAAAACACCCGTCTAACTGAAACAACTGTCAATAATTTTCCACACTCTTTATCTGTGCCTAAATCAAAACATAAATACCAATAACAGAAGTTTCTTTCTCACAACTGCAAGCCTATGGACCGCTCTTCCGTTTGCCTATTTCCCACCTGACTACAACTTGGGTGTCTTCAAGTCCAACATAAACAAAGTCCTGATAAACCGCACCCTTAAGTAAGACACTTTATCAAATTCCCATTAGTAATGGTTACTACGATATTATCCCATAGATGACACTACACACAAAAACCCTTATCCCCGAGTAGACACTGGGCCTTGGTAAGTGGTGACCACCATCTGTAAAAAGTCAATAGAAAACACTCGTGTAATCCTGGAAGAGATCCCCTTCATTTTCACTTCAATCATCTTCTTGAATTTTCAAAAATCATTGACATAATCGATCTATTGAAACTTTCTTTGCGTTCTCGTTCTACTACTTATTCCCTTCAATCTACCTTTTCTCCTTATCCTACGTTTTTTTTCTTATCTTTATTCTCTTAGTATTACTAATAATACTACTGCCACTACTACAACAGAATGTAACCCGACGTTTGCTATACCTATAGAGCTCACTAAGTATTATTTTTTTGTAAAAATTATTATGTGTGCTTAAACACCCTGTATATGATTTTTTTTTCGTATTCTTGTCGATTTGCTTCGAAGTTCTTCACATTTTTCAGGTTTTTTTCATACTCCTTGATCGTAACTCTTTGACTTGACTTGAAATCAAATATTTAGCATATTTTTCCACTTTGTTTTTTATTATCACGGCTGTTTTTACTTTACTAATACCATTTGTATTTCTAATTTTCAAAGGGGTTTATGTTTTGATTTACCAAAACTTTTACATATATATATATATATATATATATATATATATATATATATATATATATATATATATATATTGCCTGCATGTCTACAATATAGTCGCTTGTGCAGTTTGCAGTGAAGAACGTATCCACCTAGTGATATGTGTTTATATATTTTTCACTTGAAGGTCATTTTCATTCATTTGTAATGTCCTGTCTCGCCTAAACGTTTTTAAACAGACTTTAATTTTATATTTGGACTTTTATTTTCGTTTTAAATGATACAATTCGATTTATAGAGGTATTTATTCAGTTATGATTACAAGTTGCGTTACTCTATTCAAATAACATCTTCGTCGTGATTACGTATTATTCTGTGATCTATCTCACATTAAATCATCTATGTTGCTGCTACGAATCCAATTTCACTTCACACTCAATCTGGCCGCTTAAATCTCCTCCATGTATTAATGAATATATGGTTGTTTATTGGCGGCAATCAGTTCTATTTGCTTTGTATTAAATACATATTTTACAGCGTTGATCGTAAAATCTTCTATACTAACTCATCCTGACTAACCCGGCTAAGCCCGAACATTTTAGAACATTCCGGTGTTTTTTTCTGATCAAGAACTGAACAACTTGCATGTATATTCAATATTGTTTTATGATGATGGCAATCTTCTGTTTGTGCATTACGGCGTCTGCTGTGTCTATATACAACTGCAGTTGTCTCGTAAGATGTAGACATGGGCCGGTTAAAGAGAATCAGCAAAAACTCATTAAGAAAAAAACTATCAATACTTTAAAAATCTTTATCATGTTTTAAAGATAATGGTTAAAACACCGAAATGAACTACACTCAACTTATAAAATTTACTGACGTATACAAATATTAAAAAAAAACAAAAAATATCTGGTGTACACTCATCTTTAAATGTAATGGTAACAAGCGAATAATGCATTGTCTCCCGTGAATGCACAATGCACGAGGAATAAAAAATTAGTAAGTTCAGCATTTATCCCCCTCCCAATTCAGCCCTAAATGTCGCCAGGGGACGTCAAATCCTGGTGAAAATGAAAAAGCAGTGCAGTTTTTGGCCTGAACATATGTAAAGTTGAGTTCTGCGTCATGCAAAAAAAAAAAAAAGAAATGGCTAAGTCCACGATTTTCACCTCCTTATTGAGCCCAAAAGTCCAAAATGCATTAATATATTTACATTTGAGTTCAGCACCATACAAAACGACTAATAAGACATACACAAAAAAAATATCGACAAATACAATGAAATAGTCACCAAAATGGAGTGTTTTTTATAGGCCTGAAAGAGACCCTGGGGACACCTTAAAGTTTTTTTTTTATTATTAGATTTTCACCCCAAACAAGGCACATTGTCACTTTGGTGTATGGGGCAACAACTACTGGGGTACTATGTAGGGATTTGGGAAGTAAGATGTCGGTTCGCGTTGCACTTGAACTTCTGCATGTCAGTACAGTTGAGGACCCGGGATGGAATTCCAGAGTCAAGCGGTTCTGGGCAAGAAACTACTGGAGTAGAAAGATCTTTTACATCTAGGGATCTCTACTGTGTTTGAGTTGGATTTAGCTGCCTGTCAAGTTTGTGGAGGGTGTCTACGTCGTGGGGGGGCACAAGTGTCTGGAGTTCGCCAGAGCATTCACCATTTAAATACTTGTAGCACAGGCAGAGGGATGAAACATTTCGTTGATTGGGAAGAGGCTGAAGCTTAGATGCCAGTTCAGGGCCTATCAGATTGGCGACTCTCTTTTGAAACTTCTCTAGGAGCGAGAGACTATTAGCAGATGCACCAGCCCAAATGTGACGGCAATACTCCATACATGGGTGAATGGTGACCTTATAGAGATACAAGATACTTTCGGGTGTTAGTAGTTTTCTAGCTCGGTAGAGAGAGCCTACCTTCTTAGCAGCGGCCCTGGAAATGCTTTAAATATAATTATTCCAACTCATATTTCCTGTGAAGGTTAGTCCAAGGAGATTGAAAGATTTACTCTCAGATAAAAAGTCACTGGGCATTGCTATTGGTGACAGAGGAGGTTTTTTGTAATTTTTGAAGGAAACCAGTTTAGTCTTTGCAGCATTGAATTTTTGTCCCCATTCCACTACAGAATGGAGGTCATCCTCTAGTGTTTCTGCCATTTCTTTAGATATATGTCCATTTGTTTTCCTGTCGTGCCTGTTATAGAGTGTGGTGTCATCAGCATATATACCCATCTCCGAGGCAATTTTGTCGGGGAGGTCATTTATGAATATTAGGAACAATAGAGGTCCAATGATAGACCCTTGAGGCACTCCCGCATTTATATCACATTGTTTAGATGTACGACCTTCGAGGACAACCTGGACTTTTCACTTATCTAAGAAGGATTTAATTATGTTAAGTATTCTACCAGTGATACCGTATGATCTAATTTTCCTTAGGCCACCCTCATGCCATACCTTGTCAAAAGCCTTAGATATATCTAGAACAACCGCTCTGTCCTCCCCAGTTAATGGTATATACGTTCAGAGATTACAGTGAGGATGTCAGCTGTGGAACGGGCTTGTCTAAATCCATATTGTTGATCAGTCAGAAGTTTAGCATCTGTAAGGTGATGGACTAGAGAATGGTTTATTATGGTCTCAAATATTTTGGCGAAAATTGGGAGCAGGCTAATGGGGAGATAATTTGATGTCAGTTCTTTCGCCGGTATTCTTGAATACTGGTACCACAGAAGCAGTTTTCCAACAGCCCGGAAAGCAAGATTCATTAAGGCATTTGTTGTAGACTTTGGAGAGAACTGGAGCTAGTTCGGCTGAGCCCTTTTTTAATAGCACAGCTGGGATGAGATAGGGCCCACATGCTTTTGAAGTGTCAAGGATTTTTATGATAGCATGCACATGAGCAGGGGTGATTTTTAGATCATCTAGCGTGGCGACTGTCCGCTAAGGAAAATCAGGTAGGGGTGGTTGGAAGGGTTCAATGTTGAGTTTGAGGCAAACCGGCTGGCAAGCATGTTAGCCTTCTCGGTTGTTGAGCAAACAACCTCGTTATTGTTGATGGTGGGGGAATTGTTGCTGGCCCATTATTTCCTGTTGCAGATTTTCCAGATGTCTCGAGTTCTTGTTTTTGTGCTTCATGCGTTTCTAAGTGGTTTCAGTAAATTGTCTCTTAGCTGTCGCTATTTTTTCTTAACGTTACTTCTAGCTTCTATATAGTTCTGTCTGTTTTAATTGGACTTATGTCGGTTAAATCGGCGGTATGCATGCTCCCTTTGAGCAATTGTAGTTCCGAAAGTTGAAGTAAAACATTGAGGAGAGTGGGGCTTTCTATAAAATTTCCGCATGGGAACATGTACTTCAATTGCCGTTTGGCCCCATTAAGTAGTCTCATTTGCGCACTGTTCAGCAGGAAGAGAAAACAATTTCCCCTTGGGGCATCTCTGATACTATCTTTGATGGCGTCCCAGTCAGCCTTTTTATAATGTCTCATTGTTTTGAGCACTGGCTTTTCAGTTTTAGCTCTAGAGTTTAGGGCGATTTCGACCTTTATCACTGCATGATCAGAGTTCCCGAGTAGGCTGTCAGCATTTGTTATACAATCATCGAGAACTGCGGTCAGAAACATATCTAGAAGTGATGCGTGTTGTTCTTGGTGGTCAGGGAAACGGGTTGGAAACGTAACCATTTGTGATAGGGAGTGAGATATAGAGAAGCTATGTGTTGTGCTGCCCGCTGCATCTGTGTAAGCAGAGAATCCAAGCCAGTTTTTGTGATGGGCATTAAAGTAAAAAAATACATGTTCTTGTGCGCTAATGTCGAGGGAGAGTGCTGTGTCTATGCTGTCAGAGACTTTGTTTATTATGTTGCAGTCCTGGGTTGAGGGTGAGCGGTAGAGGAAATACAAGTAGCTAATGTTATGTTGCATGTTTAGTCTAAATAAACAGATAAGGCTTGATCGTCCGATTCTAGGTTTGTTTCTCTTTTCAAGGGGAGGGTGTTACGAATGTAGACTCCAAGTCCGTGCATATGTCTGTCAGAGTCCTTACGGCAGCGTGGGAGATATCCAGGCATGATGAAGTAGTTAGAGGGTTGGAGGAGTGTAGGTTAGTCTCACTTAGTGCTAAGATATCCGGGGTATTTGTTAAGAAAAATGCTTCAACTTCAGCTAAATTATTTCTAAGCCCAAGGACGTTCGTGAATGCAAGCCTCAAGGGAGGAGCCAAATTGGATTTTTTACCCTAAGCCTGGTTTAAGCTTATTACTGTCATCATGTATTAAAGCGTTTCAGTTAGATAAGAGGGAGATTTTTTAATTATATGCACAGAAGTGTCAATTTTAGCCATTTTTCACCGGAAAGGCCCCCCTAGGGTGGGGCACCAGAGTTTTTCCGAAAAATCCGTTCTGTTACTTTTTTACGCGTACCTTGTTTACTGTTTGTGCAAAATTTAAAAAAAAAACCCATTGGGTAGTTATTGAGAAAAGAGCGGACGGAGGAATGGACGCACAGACAGACAAGGGTGAATTTACAGGTACAGCATCTCTTTGTCGGGGAACCACAATAATTTAATGGAAAAATTCTAAATCTAATTACTGCACACTTTTCATATAAATGATAACGTCGATAAAAACTTTAATAACACGACCTATTAAATTATGTTATTGTTGTAACGTTATCTAAACGAAAAAAAATATCTACCATTTAGGATAATAAAATCATTTTATGTTTTATAACTAGAACTAACTAATCAAGATTAAAATCAATCTTCGATGTGATATTTTGAAGAAAAATTATAAACATATTTTGATAAAGTAATACACTTCCCTATACATTTAATATTATAAACTAAGTTATATATATATATATATATATATATATATATATATATATATATAATTACTTTTACTATAATAAAATTCCTACAGACACTAGTGTTTCATCTTTCGGAAATCTTCAGTGCAGGGTGGAATGATTAACACTAGTAGACTGGTTCGAACTCGGCAACACGAGCAATCTCTGACTCGATTAGCAAAGGCCATTCGACTGGAATAACCGCGTGAAATAACGTTGAATTTAGACATTTTAATTTTTAAATATTCTTTACGCCAGTCAGGCAGTGGTTTAATCGTTATAGGATGATCTATGCATACGAGCTAAATTCACCGACTTTATTTAACTGAAATTGCTCAACGATAAGAAACGAGTTTCTTAAAGGGACTGCCATAATTATTGTTTTATTTTCCCTATAATAATTAAATAGCTACATCCACTAGTGTTTCATTCTTTCTGGGAATCTTCAGTGCAGGGTGTCACGATAAACACCAGTCGGCAGATTCGATCCATCTCTGGCTCGATAAGCAAACACCGTATTCATTTGGCTATTTTCATTTACACCATTAACCGCGTGAAATTAATTTTTACGTCAGTCAGTCAGTAATCTAATCTTTATACATTGGTCTATGCATACGATCTAAATTGACCGACTTAGCATATATATATATATATCTATGTACACATATATATATATATATATATATATATATAGTAATTATATGTATTTTTTAGATGAGGTGTTTTCATTGATTGATATTGTCGGACTGACTTCCTCATCTTGGGTGTCATCGTCACAACGTTTCAGCCAGTTTGCCCTCATCAGGTGTTTTGTATCGAACTGGAAAGCCGTTTGTTAGGAGTCTCGAACCCAACCCTTTATCATATTATTACGTGTGGGACATAGTTGCTGATACTCTGTTTTGAATGTTACTTTTTACTGCCTTCGTTCAGAATTGAACTCAGAACTTTGGGTAACTGTAAACTTTGATACAACGTCTAGGACAATTCTTAGTTGTTTTTTGTTAATGTTAAACTTATGTTGTTATTCAAGGTTTCCAGTTGGTCTCTCTGTTTATTATTTTTACTTCATCCCATAGGGAGCGATGGTCCCCCCTCTCCATCCAGACATGGTTGGCTATGCCCGATTTTTCCGTCTCCCCTTTAGTGACCGCTTTTCGGTGTTCTTCCACCCTTACTTTAAGGGGGGGCATTTTTCACCCTTGTAAACCTTTCTGCAACTGCATGGGATGGAGTATATGCAGTTTTTGGTCATGTTCTCCTCCATGCGGGGCTTCCCTCGTACCAGGTGTCGTCAGAGTGTTGACTCGCTGTTGAATACCGTCCTGATGTTGTAGGGAGCACATATTCTCTGAATCTTTTCGGAGATGCCTCGTATGTATGGTAGGCAGACCGTTGGGGGTTTTTGGGTTTCATTCTCCTCTCTTATACTATTAACACGTCTGGTGCATAGTATGCTATCGGGGTAGTTTTTACGACCATTTCTTGGTGGTATGTAATGGTATCGCTACTTATTGTCTCTGTTCGATGTTGTAAGCGTCGTGCGATTCCATGTTTGATACTGTATGGATGATGGGAGTTGAAGTTAAGGTATTGCCCGGTGAAGGTAGGCTTGCGATATACGGATGTCTTAAACCCATGCTCTGTGCGTTATATGAGTATATCAAGGAAGGCCAGCTGGTTATCTTTTTCTTTCTCCATTGTGAACTGTATCGATGGTCTTATTGAGTTCACATGGTCTAGGAGAGCCTGGATGTCTTCCTGATGGGGCCAGAGTATGAAGGTGTCATCGACGTACGTTAACCACATGGTTGGCTTTAAGGGAGCTGAACCTAAGGACATATCTTCGAAGTATTTCATGTATATGTTCGCCATCACTGGTGATAATGGCGAGCCCATAGCTAGCCCCTCCTCTTGTCGATATAGGTCAGTACCCATTCTGAAGTAGGTTGTTTTTATGCAGAATGTCAGCATTTCCATTAAGTTTGGCAATGGTACACATGTGCACTCTTCTATGGAGAGGTCTGCAGCTAGTTTGTCTTGAATTACTGCTAGTGCCTAACTAGTTGGGACTTTAGTGAACAGGCTAACCACATCTAGGCTTACAATTTGGTTTGTACTGATGGGTGCTCCCTTGATCAGTTCCGTGAAGTGGGCAGAATTCTTTACATGTGTTGCTGACTTGCCTGCTAAAGGGTTTATTATATCCACAAGGTACCTGCTGTGTGGGTGGCACATATATATATATATATATATATATATATATATATATATATATATGTATATATATATGCATATATATATATATATATATATATAACTTTATACATTTTCTCTATGGATTGATTTAGGTTATTTTAGTACTACCATTTTTTTTTTGGCTTTATTACAATCATTATCATTTTTCACAATATATACGTTCTTATAAACTCTCTTAGCAAATTTACCTCAAACTTATATATTATGTATTTATATATCTCATTGTTTTCATGTTACCAGTTACCACTTAACAATTTTCTATATTTGAATTGTTGTGGTTATTTTGGGAGAATATAATTTATATTTTCCTTATCTTTCATAATACCTTTTTTAAAAATTGCATTATATTATAATTCTATTATATTAATGTTTATTATATCAATTTGTAATACATTTAATATTTATTATGTGCATATTTCTTATTTTACTAGCAAGGCAACGCAGCCTTGCTCAGTACCATATAAAACAATGAAAAAAATTGAAATTGATTTTTAACCGCCCCGTTGTATTTAGTATAAAGGAATATTTGATGTCTATGTATCATTAACTATCTCAAGCAAACAGAATATTTTACGTATTCTATAACCGGTATTACGCAACATATGTATGTAATAATTGTACCTGTCTTAGGATAGGATATTTACAGTACGTATATGAAATAATTTTCCTTTCCTAGGGCTGGCGACGTACAACACATATTTAAAATAATCATACCTACCCTCAGACGGTAAAGTAAACACATATATAAATCCCTGTAGTCCTCCAGAGCACGTTTAAATTCTAAATAATTATGCCTCTTTTCTACCTACCACCGTCAGCGCCACAGTGACGTCATTTAAAATTCAGAAAAATACCTATTACCACCTCCAGAAACTGACCTACTTTGCCTTCACACAACAACAATAAGATATATAAAATAAAGTAATTTTGCAATCGTAGACTGCATCAAACATTTCCGGGATTGAATCTATATAATTCTACTACTGTTACAAATGTACATGGTATAATGGGATTGTTAGATCGTGAATTGCTTCAGGATTGACTTTATATTTCACCACATCTCTTTCATCCTTTTCTGAGATGGATTTCATATTTCAACTTTTCTTTAAAATTTCTTTAAAAAAAGGTAATATTTAGACGGTAATCATAAAAATAAAATAATATCGTGGTCTTAAAAATACATTAATTTCGTAAACTTAAAAATAAAGTAATATTGAGACCGTAAACAATATTAAGATCGTAAACTTCCACAGCCATGTCGGGAACAGAATCGATATTCAACATCCTCTCTTATAAATACATATGAAATAAAGTAATTTTGAGATCGTAAACAATTTCAACCATTTACGGGACTGACGTCATATTGTTCCGTCTAAAAATATATATGAAATACAGTAATTTTTAGATAGTAAACTGTTTCGGTCATTTCGGGGACAGCCTTTTTATTCCACCCACACTCTTATAAAATATAAAATTAGTAATTTTGACATCGCAAACTGATTGACTCAATTCTGGGACTGACTTAATACGCCCACTCTTCTCTTGAAAATATTGTAATGAAGTAATTTTTAGAGCTTACAGTTCTACAGCTATTTTCGGGACCTACTATCAATCCCACTTTCAATTCTTTAATGAAATAAATGCTTTGGAGACAGGAACTGCTTCAGCCATTTCTAGGACTGACTTTATATCCTCATTGTCACTCTTAAAATTAAATATGAAAGAAAGCAATCTTACTTGGAGGCGACTCCAGACAAGTACTTCCGGTTGTCCCGAGAGCTCCTCCTGCTGCTGTGCTAGATGTGTGCCTCAAACGCTCAGACTTATGGCACAGCTTTCATCACATGAGCCTCACACAGAACATGAGAGCAAATTCAAATGAAAAGGAGAGCAAATTCAAATGAACAGGAGTTTTCAATATGGCTTCTGCAAATGGGCAATGGATCACTCCAGAGTTCTCTTTATGAAGTGGCTCCAGATGTTATTGACATTCCTGAAATGTGCACATGTAATGGCTCTTTGATATCGGATGTGTTTGACAACTGTACGGCTGAAGAGATGAAAGCAAGAGTAATCCTATCTCCAAAGAATTCTGAATGCTTAGCGGTCAATGAGGAAATTTTGAGAATGTTGCCAACAGAAAATAAAACGTACCTCAGCACTGATTCTGTAAGTTGCGATAATGACGAGGAAGCACAAAATTATCCAATGGAATTCATTAATTCTCTCACTCCATCTGGCATGCCTCCTCATAGATTGAATTTGAAAATTGGAGCAATAATTATGCTACTGAGAAACCTCTCCATAACTCAGGGACTGTGTAACGGCACTCGACTAGAGGTCATTCAGCTTCACGAGCACAGCATCAAGGCATCAATAATCAGCGGTTCACAACTGAAACCTAGCGATGCCAATATTCCTTTTGTCCTTCATCGCACTCAGTTCCCAGTTCGCCTCTCATACTCAATGACAATAAATAAAGCTCAAAGTCAGACTTTTGATAGAGTTGGCATATATTTACCAAAGCCATGCTTTACTCATGGCCAGCTTTATGTAGCGTTCTCAAGAGCAAGAGCAATGAAGACTGTGAGAGTTAAAGTCCAACATCTTAATGATTCCACGCATGACCACAGAGGAAGAATCACATTTACACGAAATATCGTATACACAGAAGTCATCTAAAATGGTCCATGTGTTTAGGTTCCCTGAGGCAATCTGAATAGTGGGCGTATATGGGAGAAAAACAGATGTAATGACAGTTTATAATTTTTAAACGTTGACATTTGAAATGTATTTTAAGTAATCAAGCATATGCATCTAAACATCAAGAACATATTCTGGGATAGTTTTGGTTAGGTTCAACGTCAGGTTCAAATATTTTGGAACAAAATGCACAGGTTTAACCCATTACTGTGCGAAATTAACAATATCATCTTTTAAACACTCTAAGTCTCCATTATATAATAAGTATATGATAAATAAGCTAAAAATTAAATCAAACTTTTGAAAATATTTTTAAATAAGCATATTTATAAAACATAATTGAGGATGTATTTATTGAGAATATTTGGAGCACTAATATCGTGATTTTGGTATATACATATTTACATACATTTTACCTACCGTACTCTTCATTTACTATTTAAAAAAAAATAGTACAAAGGGTGAATTCGTCGGCCAGGGCAGTAAAGAGTTAATGTAAATGTTTCAAGGTACGGATATGTGATGGGATAATGTGTATGTGAAAAAAAAGAAAAGAAAACGTGAAAATTTCACGGGTCCAGCTAGTATCTATAAAAGTGAACGTGTCTGTGTGTTGTCTGGGTGTCTGTATGTGTGTCTGTATGTGTGTCTGTATGCATTTCCCTACGCAATAACTTTCTCAATTTTCAGTCTACAGGTTCGAAATTTGATATACATGGTACTGAGATTTGGAAAAATCTTTGGAATCCGTTTCTAGCTAAAAATTTGGCTGTTGAGGGTCAAAGTATAATGATTTGTACTCCATCAAACTCCTCCGAAAATTTTGGGTCTAAACACTTGAAATTTTAGATATAGGTTCCTTGGACATGGATCTAACTTAATAACTTTATTTGAGCACAATGCAATAAATGTTAAACTTTATTTGAGCTCAATGCAATAAATGTTAGTAGGGGTCAAATTTAAAAAAAATATTGACCTCAGCGGTCTTTACCAAATTACTCAGACAATTTCTGGTCCCAAAATTTGAAATTTGACATAAAAGGTATTCAGAGATAGGGCAAGCTTTTTAATCGGTATGGGTCGAAAATTTTAAGTTACCAATATATAAATGTATGTATGCATGTTTGCATGTGTGCCTAAAACTTCCAACAAAGGCGACGGATTTTACAAAGATCAGTATCGTTTTGGTGTTCGACCTTTCAGACGACAAATATCGAAAAATTGGCTAAACACATAATTATCTTCACCTTCAACTGGCCACTTTTCTACAGGGGTAGGGATCGCTTTTCTCCAATATTTTTTAAAGTCATCCTCTATGTTAGATTATCCAGCCTTAATTTAAACATAAGTCACTTCCGGTTTCGCGGTGATCGTAACAGCAAAGACGGCAGGGTTTATTCACGTTCTCTTCGCGATACGGGTTCGAGCCTGCATTCCTACTACCACTTTTTTTTGCCCAGCATACAAATCACAACTCTCGAGCAACGCCGGGCTGAAATGCTATTTATAAATATGTGTGTTTATTGATATGACAAGTATAGAAAGTATGTACACTAAAACTTTCGACAAAAATCTAATATGAATTGCATTTTTTATAAATTCATCACAGCAGTTGCTACTAGGAAGAGAAAAAAAGTATGATAATATTTTAGTCCTGTTACTACATAAAAAATTGATTTTAAAGCATAACCGCTTAATCGCGCCCTCTCTTTCTCTCTCTCCTTGTCTCTCTTTCTCTCTCTCGCTGTCTCTCTCTCTCTCTTTTTGTAAAAGTAATGGAACGATATTTCGTGGTGGTACTCATGAATGCCGTCGTGTGTTCGTCCTCACCGCTTTGCCTTCATTTTATACTGCGGTCGACGCTCGGACAGGCAATTTGTAGCAATTCTACTACTACTAGTACTACTACTACTACTACTACTACTACTACTACTAATACTAATACTAATACTATTATTATTATTACTCCAACAACAATCAAGTAATATTCACATTGTATGACGACGATGCTGGCTTCTGCTGCTACTGCTTCCAAAACAGATTCCATTTTCCAGCCGACAGATAGAGAAGGGTAACGAAAAAAGGTAGAAAATTAATTTCCCTTTCTCTACATCATTATGCCCTATGTTTTGCAAGTATGGAAAGTGTCTACACAAAAGCTCGTCAAATAAATTACTATATAAAGTGTTTTTTTAAATAAATTATTTTAATAAATTACTACCAGAAAGACGGAAATCAATAAGAAAAACAATATATATATATATATATGCATGTATATATGTGTGTTTGTGTGTGCATATATATATGCATGTATATATGTGTGTTTGTGTGTGCATATATATATATATATATATATATATATATATATATATATATATATATATATATATCGAATATGACATTTTCCTCACGTATATGAAAGCATTCCTCTGTATTTTATTTTAAAGAAAAGTGTTTTTGTGAAATTATTACATAATAATATTGAAAAGTCAAAGATTTCGGAATGTAATAAAAAGGAAAAAAGAAATGGCGAAGATCGAAACCGCATCACCAGTATTAGTACTCGGTCCACAGCACCAAAAGGACAGCCTACTTGAAAGTGTTTTTAAATAACTGCATACATTGTTGTCTGTTTTACATGACGTACGCTTGTGTTGAACGCCGCCGTTGCGCTATGCTTTGAAAGTGGTTATTTCTTTTAAACTTTACCAATTTTTAACCCCTTAGAATTATTTTATCTATTAAATACCTTTACAGGTTTTGGCACCGAGAAACGTAAACTTTTAAGCTACTGCACACCGTCCAGGGACTTCTGGGCTGGGAAAAGACACAAGCTGAAAAACAGAGACATACTATCCCATACAAACATAATGAGATTTATATATTAGATTATCCTATTATTATACACAATTCCTGCAATTTTTATTAGTTTCTTACACACACACACACACACGCACACACACACACACACACACACACATATATATATATATATATATATATATATATATATATATATATATATATTGAATATGGAATTTTAGTCACGTATATGAAAAGCATTCCTTTGTATTTTTTAAAGAAAAGTGTTGTTTTTTTGTGAAATTATTATATAATAATATTGAAAAGTCAAAGATTTCGGAATGTAAAAAAAAGGAAAAAAAGAAATGGCGAAGATCGAACCGCATCACCAGTATTAGTACTCGGTCCACTGCATCAAAGGGACACCCTACTTGAAAGTGTTAGTAAATAACTGCATACAGTGTTGTCTGTTTTACATTACATACGCTTGTGTCGAACGCCGCCATTGCGCTAAGTTTGAAAGTGGTTATTTCTTTTAAATTTGACCTATTTTTAACCCCTTAGAAATTATTTTAAGCTAGTGAATACCTTTAAAGATTTTGGCACCAAAAACGTAATCTTTTGAGCTACTGCACACCGTCCAGAGACTTCTGGGCTGGGAAAAGACACAAGTCGAAAAACGGCGACAGACTATCCCAGACAAACATAATCAGATTTATATATTAGATTACCATATTATTATACACATTTTTCTGCAATATTTTTAGTTTCTTATACACACCCACCCACTCACACACCCACTCACACACACACACACACACACACACACATATATATATATAGTAAATTATAAAATATATATGAAAATTGAGCTTTTATACTTTTATAACTTACTCCTTATCTCTACCTAGGTATTGAGCACTGTTGAAGTAAATGCTTAAAGTGTACGCATTAATTAATAATTTCTTATATTAATTTATGTGATTTAATAGAAGCAATCACACACACACACACACACATATATATATATATATATATATATATATATATATATATATATATTAGATGTTTACATATTTTTGCACATAACGCCTATGTCATATAATTATATTAATATTTGCATATTTTCGTTTTACTCTTTCTCTATCTGTCTCTCTCTCTCTTTCTCTCTCTATATCATTTTTTTAAATTAATCTATTGCATGTCATTATCTTACTATAATTATTACATTGCTTTATTAGTTTTAATTCACCTGATTGTAGTATATCATTTTTGCATATTATTGGAGTTTTATTCATATCATTATCATTTATGATTTTTTGAGTTTATTAATTTATTATTTTAATATATAATATTTATGCTCTTTTCTTATGATTAAATATTATATAATATTATTTTAAATTATCAACACCATATGCCTTATTAAGTTGAAAATGAAATTACGTCATTTATTTTTTCTAAATATTAATCTGAAAATTACTTTTAATTTGAACTTTATTATTATTAGTTCAATATATTTTTAAGATTACTTTCACTAATTTTATATCATTATATTTTGAATAGTAAAAAAATGGGTATATGGGGTATTACCATAGATGTAATAAATGTGACCCCATATAACTAATGGAGTTCGAACATTAAGTAACCTAGAATTATTTATAAAAAACCTCCCTTCTCCACGTTCTGTAGAAGAAGAGCGATGGTTTAAATAGTGCTCATTTTTTTGCGTGAGCATATCAAAAATTAACATTTTATCTACAATCCTTTCGACCTTCCCATTTTCCCCTTCTTTCTTACACATTCTTCTTCTTCTTATTCTTCTTCTTCTTCTTCTCTCTCTTTCTCTCTCTCGTATTTCCATTTGTTAATATATTTTTTGTACACAGTAGTCACCACTTATCAAGGCCCGGAAGCCACTCAAGAATAAGGGTTATTGCAAGTACATTACGTTAGTGTGGAGATTTGATGAAGTGTTTACTTAAGGGGGCGGTTCATTAGGAATTATTTAACGTTGGACTTGAAGACATCCATGTTGTAATCAGGTGGGAAGCAGGCAGACGGAACAGACGGAATATTTTGAGATCAAGTACTATGAGGTTGTTTGCACTGAAACACAGAAGGTTTAACTTTCTGGAACTTCAGCTAAGACCCATCAAGCAAGTCAACCCCAAATGTTTGTTTCAGACAGGAACCACACTCGATTATTTGAAAATCACCTTAAGTGCGTGATATCATTAAAAATCTAGACACCTCCAAAGTGAGTGCTCTTGCATACCAATGACCATGCGGTTTTAGAACATTTATTAGAAACGGTGCTACGAGCGCTTATTCACTGGGCGTTATATTTTCCAGTTTTAACGTTTTATCTACATGCGTGTGTATAATTTTTCACAATGTAGTTCCGGAAAAAAATCGCCAAACAGATTTTGATGCAAACAGATAAAGGCAACTAATTTGACAACAACAGTTCATACATAACAATATGCGTGTGCCATCTCAGCGCCAATCACATTAAAATTAATCGTTTAGCTATGTACAGTATTTACGGTATTTTTAAAATAAATTCCATAACTTGACGACGCTATTTCTCAAAAATCTAACGCGAATTGTATTTTTCTTCTGCAATAATTGATGCTGCACTTTGTAAAAAAAAAAAAAAAAAAAAAAAAAAAACAATTTCGTCTCGTAACTAAAACTCCTTCATTTCTCGCCGAAATAGCTTGTGGTCAAATACGGATAAATAAAATACATGGACAAATAACTTTAACAACTTTTACCACGTTTCTTGCACAACTTTAAACACGTCTCCTGTCTTTCCTGCCAACAACTTCTGATTCCGTGCCAACTATGTATTGTTTCCCTCGTGCCAATTACTGCTCTTTCGTGCTAACTTCGTCTCATCTATTTTACTTTTCGTAATAATGTGATTTTACGCTTGCAGATTAGTTGATATGCAAATTATAAACATATAACGATTAATTACTACCCTAATACGTGTTATTAAACACGTTTCTTCAAGATAAAATGAGAATGAAGTGGCATTTTGACTTGAAACGGGTGTCGAGTAACAAATAATATACAGAGTAAATGTTGCCTAAATACATTAATTGTAACGTAAATCATGAAAAAAAGTTCACAAACTCGTTTGTTTCATCGTAAATCGAATGTCTGTGATGAAGTAATTGAGGTAAAAATGGATGAATAACAGTCTAAAACAAGTCACGGAGAAGAAACATTAATATTTCAGGCATATATTGTATGACACTCGAGCGCAATAATTACATTTTCAATTCACACGCACCTACCGAATTCTCAAGATCTGATTTCCTGTGTGGTAAGAAATTACTAAGCTACACTCGGGAACGAGATACTTTTAAAATAAATGAATCATATTAAAAAATAAAACATATTATAGGTTAAAAAGTTTCTAATTAGCCAATAATCGTTAAAATCAATATGTAACCCTACAAAAAATCGTATTTTGTCAGAAATATGCTTTTTTTTATTAAGGCACAAAAATTTATTAATTGCTGCGTGATATAATCATTAGATGCGAGACATTAATCGCTGCATCTCATGTGAGATACCGATGTCCCCTTAAAACTTTCAGTGTTGTAGTTATCCAGACTCGTAATAAAAACAAAAGTACATTGCCAGCGGCTTGAATTAACCACCGAGTTAGCAATTATTTGCCACGGGCGAAGTTCCGCCAAAACCGAGGAGAAAATACGCCTAAAGCGAGCACAATGAACAGAATCACGACAACGAATAACTGTAAAGCTTCCAACCTATTTCGATTATAGCAACGTGTGTCCGTTTATCCAGTATTCTAGGAAGCAGTAGTAAAAATGTATTGCTAAAAGATTTTAAACATTGCGAAATATTGTTTCGATCCAGTCAGACATTTGTCGACATTAAAATTTTAAATATTTATATAAAACATTTATAGTCAATAATTTTCATGTGATTATTTTAAAATGCTATCACACATTTTAATAATCCTCATAGAAACGAACAAATATGGACTTTCTCCAACTTTAAAATACCGGTGTACACAAAAATGGCACAAATTGAATCGTTATTAAAAGCTACAATACTTTGTGCATTAAAGGATATTTGATACACACAAATATCAGTTTACGCCTGGCAACAATGTATATTTATCGCAATAAAATAATAAATAGTATATTATAAAAATGTGCAAAATTGTCGATGAATTTGACACACCCCTCTTTTAGCAATACTTTCTCATTAAGTACGATGACCTTGTTATTTCAGCGATTCATTGTTTTCATAGATATTATCTTTGATATAAATTTACGAAAAATAGAGTAGGATAAATAGCCAATTGGTGAAAACTCGATACTATAAATATTACGTACGAAGAAAGTCATTACCACCGTTTTGGGCTTAAAAACTTAAAGCAAGATGAATAGAGTGGTTCAAATTGATGTTGATATCTCTGTAGAATATACGGGCATAGACTGACTGACATATTCGCTAAGTATATTAACATGACAGAAAGGTTTCGAAATTTACACTCAAGTCGACGAGAGAGATATTGGTCAATCATATGGAAGATAATATCAAATCATTTCTTCGCTTGTAAAAGGTATAACATTAAAAGTAAAACACAAATAACAATATGCCATTATGTAAACCATTTGCGTTTTATCTGCGACATATCTTTGAAAGGCAAGATGGCGCAGAAAGGTATACAATTGTACGAGAAATATTACCCAGCAGATAAAAAATCGGCTTACAATATTCAAATATACCGGTTATTACGACAATATGCCGAATTAAGTTCATCTGTATATCCATGTAAACTTAGGAAAGTGGCTAAAAACTCCCGGCATAGCAATAATCAAATTTAATCAGTTACTGATTTTTGAGCCAGCAATATCAGCAACTAATTAAATTTGGATATTACACTTCTGATTACGTTCTGACAAGGAGTACGTTGAGAAATAATATACCACTATAAAACCAATATTCTTCTGAACAAAGATCTCTATAAAACTGCCGTCTGCGCAGAAGAAACCGTTATTGTCTCAAGTTGCGACAAACAAGGCCGATAGCCATTAGTCTCGTGCTCTCGTGTAATGAATGAATGCGTGAATATAGGATCAACATAAAATTCTTAGATGAACATAAATGACCGAAAAATGGGCTGATATAACTTAAATAAATAAAAAGTAAATAACTTAGAATTACTTTAATTAACATAAGGGTGAATTGAATGACATAAAATGACTGGAATCTTTCAAAATAACTGAAATCCTTCAAAAACAACTTGAATCCTTCAAAAATAACTTGAATGGTCTGGAGAATGACTTGAATGCTTTCAGACTGATTGGTTGTAAAGTGGTTTATCACTTTACAATAAATTAATACAGAAGAAGTGACCCCCCACTTTATGTCACAAAGTTACAAACATAAGTACAGCATGTAGTAAGAACAGATAATACACTTTGATCTTGACCAAAATGCCAAGAAAAGGGTATTTATTTGCTCCCCCACTGAGCAAATTAGGCACGAGGCCGATTTTTAATGTGAGGAGTGAAGGGGAAATGGGGACCAACTCCCCCGGGAGTAGGGGAGCTGGATAGTGACAATTGGTATGAAGGGTTCGTATTTATTTGTTCCCCCACCGAGCAAATTTGGCACAAGGCAGATTTTTAATGTGAGGATTGAAGAGGAACTGTGGGCCAAATCCCCGCGGAGTAATGGAGCTGGTTAGTGACAATTGGTATGAAGGGTTACCCCTACATTGACCAAGATCTTACATGTGGGGTTGGTATTTATTTGCTCCTCACTGAGCAAATTAGGCACAAGACCGATTTTTAATGTGAGGAGTGAAGGATGAATGGGGTCCAACACCCCGGGGAGTAAGGGAGCTGGATAGTGACATTTCGTATGAAGGGTTCCCTCTACATTGACCAAGGTCTTATCTGTGGGGTCGCCCCCACATAGGGTCTTTGCTTGCAGTATCTGCTGGAACAGATACTACACTTTGAGATATTAAATCTTTTATTCATGTTAAAAATACAGTCAAAATCAACGATGAACAAAAAACTTAGGCACATGGCCAACTCAAAAGGGGGGATTGTGGGGTCGTTTGTCATCCTAGTCACTCCAGAACTAAAAAAGTCAAAAGTTTATCCCAGCTAGTATCTTCTTTCACCATAATACCGCATTCACCCTTTTTTAGTCTTTGCTTGCAGTATCTGCCGGAACAGATACTACACTTTGATCTCGGCCAAAAGGCAAAGAAAATGGTATGTATTTGCTCCCCCACCGAGCAAATTAGACACAAGGCCGATTTTTAATATGAGGAGTGTATGCGAAATGTGGACCAACTCCTGGGGGAGTAGGGGAGCTGGATAGTGACAATTGGTATGAAGGGTTTCCCCTACATTGACCAAGGTCTTATATGTGGGGTCGCCCCCACATATGGTCTTTGCTTGCATTATCTTCCGGAAAAGATACTACACTTTGATCTTTGCCAAAAGGCCAAGAAAAGGGTATTTATTTGTTCCCCTGCTGCGATAATTAGGCACAAGGCCGATTTTGTATGTGAGGAGTGAATGGGGAAATGGGGGCCAAATCCCAGGGGAGTAGGGAGCTGCATAATGCCAATTGGTATGAAGGGTTGCCCCTACATTGAACAAGGTCTTATATGTGGGGTCGCCCCCACATATGGGCTTTGCTAGCAGTATCTGCCGGAACAGATACTACACTTTTATCTTGGCCAAACGACCAAGAAAAGGGTATTTATTTTCTCCCCCACCGCGATAATTAGGCACAAAGCCGATTTTTAATGTGAGGAGTGAAGGGAAAT